>NC_090176.1:43366672-43519172 GCF_024679245.1 Pseudorasbora parva
CCATATGTGACATCAGTTAGTTAGTTAGAATCTGTCACGTCACAGACAAAGGAAAAGGTGCGAGGACTCAAGTGCAGAGAAAGATAATTTATTACAAAATAAACATAAACTCAAAACAAAACCCACGAGGGGGAAAAACACACAATAGAATAATAAAATATAAACTTAAACAAACCAACAGAATCACAGGGAGAACGGGAGACGCAGACATTACACAAGGATCCAACACAGACTGACAAACACAAGGAGCTTATAAGGGGAAGAAATCAAGAGGGAACAGGTGGGGCAAATTAACCAATAATCAGATAACAAGAAGGGCGGGGTTGACAGTAGACCGGAGACATGACAAAACCCACATGTGCACACAAAACAGGACAGGCATGTGACATTACCCCCTCCTTAAGGAGCGGCTACCAGACGCTCCACTAGGGACAGGGATGGGAGAAACAGACCAGGGCGGGACGGGAGGGGCTGACCAGGGCGGGACAGGAGGGACTGACCAGGGCGGGACGGGAGGGACTGACCAGGGCGGGACGGGAGGGACTGACCAGGGCGGGACGGGAGGGACTGACCAGGGGGGCACGGGAGGGACTGACCAGGGGGGCACGGGAGGGACAGACCAGGGGGGCACGGGAGGGACAGACCAGGGGGGCACGGGAGGGACAGACCAGGGGGGCACGGGAGGGACAGACAAAGAAGGTACAGACAAGGGAGGGGTAAACAAGGGAGGAACGAGGAAAACAAAAAGTTCAGGAGGCCATGGTGGCCCACAAAGTTCGAATGGCCAGGGCGGCCCACCGAGTTCGGGAGGCCCACCCAGTTCAAGCGGCCGGGGCGGCCCATAGAGTTCAGGCAGCCAGGGCAGTGCGGGTAGAGCAGGGCGCCAGGGAGGCGCGGTGAGAGCAGGGCGCCAGAGAGGCGCGGTGAGTGCAGGGGGCGCTAGGGAGGCGCGGTGAGAGCAGCACGCTTCAGTGGCGCGGTGAGAGCAGGACGCCTCAGCGGCGCACGGAGAGCAGGACGCCTCAGCGGCGCACGGAGAGCAGGACGCCTCAGCGGCGCACGGAGAGCAGGACGCCTCAGCGGCGCACGGAGAGCAGGACGCCTCAGCGGCGCACGGAGAGCAGGACGCCTCAGCGGCGCACGGAGAGCAGGACGCCTCAGCGGCGCACGGAGAGCAGGACGCCTCAGCGGCGCACGGAGAGCAGGACGCCTCAGCGGCGCACGGAGAGCAGGACGCCTCAGCGGCGCACGGAGAGCAGGACGCCTCAGCGGCGCACGGAGAGCAGGACGCCTCAGCGGCGCACGGAGAGCAGGACGCCTCAGCGGCGCACGGAGAGCAGGACGCCTCAGCGGCGCACGGAGAGCAGGACGCCTCAGCGGCGCAGGGAGAGCAGGACTGCTCAGGGGCGCAGGGAGAGCAGGGCGCCTCAGCGGCGCAGGGAGAGCAGGGCGCCTCAGCGGCGCAGGCAGGGCGTTGGGGAAACTTCTCCAGTCCAGCAGTATCCACCGGCACTGGGACCACCGGAATACGATCTGCTGGCATTGGGACCACCGGAACATGATCTGCCGGAACTGGGACCACCGGAACACGATCCACCGGCACAGGGACCACCGGAACACGATCCACCGGAACTGAGACCACCGGCACACGATCCACCGGAACTGGGACCACCGGAACTGCCTCCGGGGCTTCGGATAAAGCCCTGTGCTCCTTCCACGCATGCAGGACTGCCACCACAAAGCATCCCATCACAGCCCTCCAGGCCGTTTCCGGACTCGGGACCACCGGAACACGATCCACCGGCACAGGGACCACCGGAACACGATCCACCGGCACAGGGACCACCGGAACACGATCCACCGGCACAGGGACCACCGGAACACGATCCACCGGCACAGGGACCACCGGAACACGATCCACCGGCACAGGGACCACCGGAGCACGATCCACCGGCACAGGGACCACCGGAGCACGATCCACCGGCACAGGGACCACCGGAACATGATCCACCGGCACAGGGACCACCGGCGCACGCTCCGCCGGTACTGGAACCACCGGAATACGATCCGCCAGCATAGGGACCACCGGAATACGATCCGCCGGCAAAGAGACCACCGGAATCCGATCCACCGGTACTGGGACCCCTGGAATCGGGACCACCGGAGCAGGTACGGAGGGAGCCTTTCTCCTCCTCCTCCGTTTCGGGACCACCGGAGCAGGGACCACCGGAACACGGTCCACCGGCATAGGGACCACCGGAACACGATCCACCGGTACAGGGACCTCCGGAACACGATCCACCGGAATAGGGACCACCGGAACACAGTCCACCGGCATAGGGACCACCGGAATACGATCCGCCAGCATTGGGACCACCGGAACACGATCCGCTGGCACTGGGACCACCGGCACAGGGACCACCGGCACAGGCACGGAGGGAGACTTCCTTCTCCTCCTCCGTTTCAGGACCACTGGAGCAGGGACCACCGATCTTGGGACTGCCAGGGCAGGGGCCATCTCCCTGGCAGCTCTCTCCTGCTGGCAGGCGATAGCTTCCACCATTGCCTCAAATGTGCCTCCGTCATATGCCCTTCTGAGCCACCACTCCATGGGCTCATCTAGGGCATAATTAAAAAGGTCCTTGAGTGCAGAGTCACTGAGCCTCAGCCCCTTGGCGGTCTCCAGGAACTTCTTTGCAAAATTCCTAATCTCCATTCCCTCCTGGTGAAGTAGGTGGAGGACTCGAAACCGTAGAATCCGCTCATAGTGAGGACAGGTGGTGAGCGATTCCGGGATCGAGTCCTCTCTCTGCTGAGTCCTCAACATGGTTGGATCCTTCTGTCACGTCACAGACAAAGGAAAAGGTGCGAGGACTCAAGTGCAGAGAAAGATAATTTATTACAAAATAAACATAAACTCAAAACAAAACCCACGAGGGGGAAAAACACACAATAGAATAATAAAATATAAACTTAAACAAACCAACAGAATCACAGGGAGAACGGGAGACGCAGACATTACACAAGGATCCAACACAGACTGACAAACACAAGGAGCTTATAAGGGGAAGAAATCAAGAGGGAACAGGTGGGGCAAATTAACCAATAATCAGATAACAAGAAGGGCGGGGTTGACAGTAGACCGGAGACATGACAAAACCCACATGTGCACACAAAACAGGACAGGCATGTGACAGAATCTCTTGAAGCATCGAAAATACATTTTGGTCCAAAAATATCAAAAACTACGACTTTATTCAGCATTGTCTTCTCTTCTGCGTTCCTCAAAAAAGATTCAAACGGTGTGAATCGACCAAAGATTCGGGTCGCCAATGTCACGTGATTTTAGCAGATTAGATTGCGTCAAACCACCAAACTCCTGAAATCACGTGACATTGGCGACCCGAATCATTGGACGATTCACACCATTTGAATCTTTTTGGAGGAACGCGGAAGAGAAGACAATGCTGAATAAAATCATAGTTTTTTATATTTTTGGACCAAAATGTATTTCTGATGCATCAAGAGATTCTAATCAACCAACTGATGTCACATATGGACTACTTTGATGATGTTTTTATTCCCTTTCTGGACATAAAAGACAGTATAGTGTGCATTGACTGCATATGCTCTGGGACTAAAATATAAAATATCTTAAACTGTGTTTTCCGATGATGAACAGAGCTCTCACTGGTGTGCAACTACTTTAGGGTGAGTCATTAATGACATAAATTTCATTTTTGGGTGAACTAACCCTTTAATGAAGACCTCTGAAGTGAATCGATGAGTTTGCGTAAGAAAAATATCTATATTTAAAACATTATAACGTAACGTTTCAGCCTTTCGCCTTCCATGGAAAAACTGTTGAAAGTGCCTTCTTGCAGTTCAAGATGCTTACTTTTCAACTGCATAGGCACTTCCAACACTTTTCCCATGGCCCTATAGAATGCAATCGGACGAAAGGCCTTTATTAACCCCCCGGAGCCGTGTGGAGCACGTTATTTTACGGAGTGATGCATTTTTTATGAACCTCAAAAACAGAGCTATATCTACTGCTATCAAAAAGCTTGGATTAGCCAGGACAAAATATAACCGATTTTATTTGTCTGAAAGAAGAATGCCATATACACCTAGGATGACTTGAGGGTGAGTAAATCATGAGCGGCCACCTTGAAGTCTTCTTCCATTGTAACCCGTGATGGTTAAGTGTTTCATTCACATGATGGCACCAGACAGTCGACGACACCTGGCGGAGTGACGCGTTAAACATATAAGTATTACCGGTCAAGATAACTCGTAATACCCGGATGAGCGGTGTGTTATTCAATTTTGACGGTTGTTATCTGGGAACAACATACTGGAATGCGTGAACACGACCAATCAGAATTAAGTATTTCACAGAGCAGTGTAATAATGTAATAATGCTGAGCTCACTAGATTTTAAAGCCAAAGTGTGCACTTTTGCAAATGTATCACATATTTATGCTGCAAATTGCATAGGGAACATGTTGAATGCTAGTTATATTTTACTTGTAGATTGTTTATGTGGTATTATTCTTTTACTGACTTATTGGTAATGGAACAACAAGCCATCGTGTACATGTAGGCACCATGAAGCCAAAACAGTTTCCCATTGGAGACGATAAAGCATATTTTATTCATTCATTTAAAATCAGTATACTGGCTAATTTGGCACTTATATACTTTAAAAGAAAACATGTTTGATCTGATGCTTCAGAGGCCACAGTGTCCAGATTTCTCGTCTGATTTTTAGAACAGACCGGCATCTATGCTGGACACTCAGTGAGGCATGCCAGCCGCCCTCAGCGAGATCTAGTTTCTCATCCCTCCAGAATTAATTCTCACTTTAGTGTCTGCGATCCAGTCCACTTCCTCTTTATAAATATTTCATGTGGCTGGTCTCTGTGGGAAATCTCTCTCTGCTCCTAAGCAAGAGCTGACAGAAGGTATCTTCAGGCTTACCGTCTTCCTCCAACACCAAATGGATACAGTCAGGCTCTTACGACTCGACTAGCCCCGTTAATAGCTGACTCGCTCGAAACAATGGCATGTGAAATGAACAAAAGAAATAATTGGTCAAACAAATGAGGCCTACTCGTCTAAAAACGTATCAGGCAAACTGTTAATTTCACCGCAGGATACTGACATCTCTATTTTCCTCCATGAAAGCACTTCACTTTTTATAGCATCTTTGGGTCACGGCAGCACTTTTCCTTAAAAGAGATTTGCGCCGGATCTGCCACACTCAATCAGAAAAGCAGGGATGCATAATTGAACAGCTGGTAAATTACACAAGAGTAGGTGATTACATTTCAAGAAGGTCTTTTAGCTGTAATGATGCTACATTACACTCACATTGTATTGTCTACAGGTCTGTTTGGTGAATTCGACTCTTATTGGTGATTTTATATCCTGGTGGTTTATTTTTATTACAATTTTTAAGTCGCCCTATTATGTTTTTTAATAGGTTTTCCCCCAAAATATTCCCTTTCATGCAGTGTATAATAATATATAGCTGTGTGTGAATGTAAACGTTCAGTAAATTCGAAAGTGCATCATAAATAAAGTTATTGTCTTCCAAAAGAAAGAATCGACCCTAAACGAGTCGTTTGTGTGTCGAATCTTTGAATTTACGGTTCACCTTCACTAGATGAGACATTTGCATAATGCCCGCCAATGTTGTCACTTGACCAGCCCTCAAATGTCATTTCACTGACGGCTGCTTCTCAAATCTCGGAGTTCAACGCGGGATTCACAAAAAACTTGCTCTGGAAAGATGAGTCAGTACCCAGTTTACTTGGACCAGCTTGCTCCTCAGAATCACAATCTGTAAGATATTTCACTCTAAAAATGGCTGGGTTAAAAACCACCCAATTGGCAACTCAGCGCTGGGTAAATATTGGACAGAACACATGCTGGGTTAAATTAACCCAGTGGCATTTTAACCCAACAGGCTGGGCTGTTGAGAAAACCCAAAATGTAGTCAATTTTTACCATTAATGGATTTGCTATTCTGGGTTATTCTTGCTGAGTTGTTCTTATAATTTCTCCTGTGCATTACTAGACAATCATGAAAAATGAAGAATACATGTTTAGACTGTTAAATTCAGAGGTGGACAGTAACTAAGTACATTTACTTGAGTACTGGTACTTAAGTACACTTTTTGAGTATCTGTACTTTACTTGAGTATTATTTTTTCTGGAAACTTATGACTTTTACTTCACTACTTTTGAAAGACAAATATCGAACTTTTTACTCCGCTACATTTCTATCAAGGTCAAAAGTCGTTTCTGTTGCAGTTCTGAAAGTCGGAGGATGATTTTTCCTTCTTTAAAAGGTTTTTTTGTTGTGGTTGTTTCAGACAGTCTATCAGGAATCACTCTTATAGGGTCATATACATTTCCCCAACTTTATTTCAACACTGATCAGTTCATAGCAAAATGGAAGAAGACGGTTCTTAGGCTCAAGTGTGTGCACCCATAGCCATACTTTGAAAGTATGTTTCAGTTTTTAAAAAAAATCAAGATTAGTTTAGTTGGGATACACTTGGTGCATGTCTTATAAAATATTAAAAATATAAACGTCTGGGAGAAAGAGAATGGTAAAGTTGGGAGAATATCAGATGTGTATCAGTGTATTGGATCCGTGTATTCGGCCTTAAAGTGACAGCAGCTTTGTAAAGAGCTTTTGTAACTTATATACAAGTATTTAAATTAGTTTAAGTTAGTGGTATGGTAGTATAGTCTGATGGAGCATCACTGACTGGCTTAAACCATGATGGCATAATGTGCATTTATACAACAATAATAAAATAATGTGTTGGCATAAAAAAGGTAATTTACTTTTGATACTTAAGTACTTTTGAAAACAAATACTTTTGTACTTTTACTTGAGTAAAAATCTGTTTTTACAACTTTCACTTGTAACGGAGTAATATTTGACCAGTAGTACTTTTACTTTTACTCAAGTAATAAAGTTGTGTACTTTGTCCACCTCTGGTTAAATTATCTTTTTATTGCTCGTCAAATGGTACAACACACAAATATGTTAAAATTGTTTAACACTTTACAAACTGTAATCTCTAACTCAACTATCATTTTCTGTGATGGTTAATAACAAATGTTTTGCATAGATGTTTATCTATATTGGACATTGTTAGGACAAAATAATGAAATATTGAGCCTTTAAAAACTCTTGTCACAAGAAAACAAAAAGTACTACAGGTTTTGGAATGACATGGGAGTGAGTAAATTATGACAGAACAAAACATATTTGGGGACTATCCAAAGAGTTTCATTCCTAAGTCCAGAAGTCTAGAGTGAGAGTTGAAGAAACACACTTGTACATTTAACACACAGCTCGGTTGATGGAGAGGAGCCGTTTTTATCCCCAGATCTTGTTACGCACCAGCTTTTATCATCTTGTCAAGTGATAAACCTGTGTCATGTTCTTCATTATCTCCCCCAGCGCTGGAATCCCCATAATGAATCCACTATTATGTGTGAGCTTTGTAAAGAGCACAGCTCTTTTTCACAAGCTGTAATGTGATCTTAAAGTCCACAGCCTTTCAGAGAGATTGCAGTTTAAAAGCTTCCATATTTATTTCATGTCAATTCATTCACAAGGCGAGACTGTGGTTATAGCGCGGTCTCAGTAAAACGAAAAAGGAAATGCAAGATTACATGTGCCTTCGAGGGACCTTTTCACTTGTTAGAAAAGAAGCGGAGAACAGATTTACAGAGGACACATAAAGAGCTGCACTAATAATTTGCGCAGATTACTAGTGTACAAATCCTAATGTTTAGTAACAAGAAGCTGAAAGAGCTTTTTTCAGTTTATTGGTATACTGATACACAATTGAATTAAAATGGATTAAAAAAAGATTAATTAAATTGTTGCATCTATAAATATTTTCTGAGAAAAAGCTCCAAATATAATAATTCAAAGACTTTACAACACTGATGTATAAAGCATTGAATATGCAAAAAAGTGAGCAATAGCTGTCCTCAAATAAGACGTGTTTGACCTCTGTGTCGCGCATTATCATTTTGTTTACACATTATTTATAATGAATTTTACTAAAAGAACACATAAACTGTCAGTTTTACTGGCAGAATGCCATTATTTCATGTGTAGGCATTTCAGTTGCTCATTAAGGTAGCATTAATAATCAACAAACGGCAGATTTCAGCAATGTAAGAAGATAAGAGAAACGAGACAAAGACAACGAAGAATTAGACACCGAAGAGACACGCATAGATTTTCACACAAGGCTACATTATGGTCCCGTTTACACCTGGTATTAAGATCACAAGTGGACAACGCTAAATACAGGTGTAAACGGGGTCTAAACTGCTTTGAGCGTGTCAACTTTAGACCACTTTCAGAAGCATTTGACCAGATTGCTTTCGTATTGTAAACTCTCATGTGGTCGAAGGTGTTGGAACAGCCATAAATTTCCATAAATTGGGGCGGCAGTGGTTCAGTGGTTCATGTAGGTTGTCTACAGACCGGAAGGTTGGTGGTTTGATCCCCGGTTCCACCTGACCAAGTGTCGAGGTGTCCATGAGCAAGACACCTAACCCCAAACTGCTCCCGATGAGCTGGATGGGGCCTTCAGTGTATGGATGTATGGATGGGTGAATGTGAGGCAACATGTAAAGTGCTTTGGATGGCCATAGGGTCTGTTGAAAGCGCTATATAAATGCAGTCCATTTACCATAAAAGACAGAGACCTAGGACCAATGCAATGCAACGGCAGGCATGATAAGTGTTTTGTGCTAATTTCAGCCCGACGCAATTATCATTTTCACGTCCATGCCACAGTAATTAAATAGAAGATGCACTCGCGCCGATCTGTTTGCCCATGGGCGTGCTGGTTTGAAAATTAGGTGTGTTCAGGCGCATTGTTGGCGCGTTGCTATTTAATGGCAACTTAAAAAAAAGATTTCACCATTGACCAACAAAAACCTGGTCTAAAGTCAATAGCGCAGTATTTTTTGTTATTTAAAGGGCGTGTTAGTAATATACGCCTATAGGCGGGTGCTAAACGTGTGTACGTACACTATGCTTATTACACACAAAGGCACACACACCTTTTAAAATAATATAATAAAGGATAATAATAAAAGGATTCTGGAGAAGCGTTCAGTCTTTCTGCTCACAAATTCCGCCATGTAAATAACGAATCCACCATGGCGTCTTTTGAAGGACACCCGCGACTCATTAAGAGACTAGGTACAACCCTTTTGGACAATGCGCCTGGTGCAGAAGTGAACTAGCAAAAGTGGATTCAGACCATGCGCTCAGATTGTTAAAATAGGCCCCATAATATGTAATAATGATTTAAAACTTAAAACGGGATTTAAACTTTGTGGCTGCATACCCAAGTTTGGTTTAAAGACAAAAAACACACCAAGCACAATGTTCCCTACCCATTCCTGATTTCTAACACACACGCACGCATGCACATATACACACGCACACACATACACACACACATTCACTATTCGGCGTGATATTGCCGCAATGAGAGCAGAAACGAAAGCTGATGCTCTTTGTATGTTTTTCCGTCTCCTTTCGTGTTCATAGACCCTGCCCTCGAAAAAACCAGGATAGAAGTGTTTGAAATTGGACAAAAGATTGATTACAACACCAACTGAAGACAGGAAAGTGTCTCCCTCACCGTGATCGGATTGATCATGTCCACGTTTTTAGACAAACGTTCTTCACATGTATATTTAAACAGATCATTGATTGCAGCTACACTTAGCATTCCTGCTGGAAAACAGAATGATATGAGACTAGTCTTGCACAAACCCATGAGCTACTAGAAAGAATGCAGCTTGAATAGCATGTAAAGTGGCCAACCACAGTTTGTTTTGATTTTATGGCCATTTAGGAAAGTATAAATCTGAAAATGGATGAGTCGCACTCCACAATAATAGAGCAAGTGGAAAAACTTCTGTTGAGCCAAACTGGTACAACATGACGCTAGCAACATCAAGGTCATTGGTTTGATTCAAAGGGAATGCATGAACTGAATCCACTGTATGTTGCTTTGACTGCAGATAAAGCCTTAAAGTAAATATCAGAGAACAAGAAGTGTAAAAAAGAAAAATGCACTTTTATTAAGCAAGGACACCCGCCACAGAATATGCGAGTTTACATCTTGCAATTCTGACTTTTTCCCCTCAGAATTGGGGGATATAAGCTTGCAGTTCTGAGGAAAAATGTCTTTGTTTTTTGTTCAGAATTGGACTTTATATCTCACAATTTCGAGTTTATATCTCTTATTTTCTATAGAGAAATTAAGTCAGAATTGTGACTTTATATTACCCAATCATGAGAAGGAAAGTCAGAATTTTGAAATAAAAAGTCGCATTTATGGTTTAAATTTTTTTTTAATCAGTGGCGGAAACGGGCTTCCAAATGTATATCTCACAATTCAGACTTCTTTTCTCAGAATTGCAAGTTTTTATCTCATGTTTAATAAGGGTATTTATTTATTTTATTCTTTTATATATATATATATATATATATATATATATATATATATATATATATATATATATATATATATATATATATATATATATATATATATTTTTTTTTTTTTTAATACTTTATCTATTTAAAAAGTCAAAATATTTTTTTATTCAGTGGCAGAAACAAGATTCCATATTAAATTGATCAAAAGTGAAAGTAAAGACATTTATAATGTTAAAGGATTTCTATTTTATATAAATACTTGTCCATTCATAATAGAATCCTGAAACATCAAGAAGCAAAAACTAGCATAAGAGTCTTCTTTCAAAACCATTAATCAAATCTTAATTATTCCAAAGACTTCACTGGTAGTGTATTAAAAAAAGAAAAAAGTTAACAATTAAAATATTTTCTTTCTAAAGACTAGAGAAATCATTATTCTATTTTATTGACAGATATATGTTTTAATAGTAACAAATCTGCATATTTTATTAAAAAAGTCTTAAAACAACATTGGTTTGTTTCTCAACACTATTGCTTTGCTCACTGTGAGTTTTAAGGCAATATTGTGTGTAAAACGTCTTTGGAACTATTGTGCTATACAAATAAACCAAATTTGAAAATCTCTCTCTCTCTCTCTCTCTCTCTCTCTCTCTCTCTCTCTCTCTCTCTCTCTCTCTCTCTCTCTCTCTCTCTAGGTTTATACATCTGACATCACTCTAATAGCAGCTGGAAAAAATACGCTGTCAACTTAATACAAAGTAAATATTTTCCAGACAATATTTTCCGCTGAACTTGGGAGCAGACGAGCGACAGCTTATTCCCTGTGACTGTAAAGACTTCATTAAACTTTACTAAAACGATGAGCCTTCAAGGACACGAGCGCTTGTGAAACATGGCAGGATTCTGCGTCTACCTCTCGGAGAGTCCTCAGAGACATTTGAGACGGAGAATAAAGAGTCACATTCTCCAGATCTCAAACTGGCTTTAGAGAGAAGAAACCTCAGAAACGTTGGAAAAGATCTTGTCTTCTAAACAAATGAATAAAGCTCAGATTTTGGTTACTTGCATTCAGTTACATATCAGTGTAAATGTTGTAAGTGCTCAAACCCAAGAGGGTTCTGCTTGGTCTAGAGAAATCCCGTTTTGGCTGCATATTCATTAGAGCGTTTTTCTCACTTACAGCCATGACGAACCTCAGAGGACAACACAGGGAGTGTGTTGTCGCCTGTCTGCTCCTTGGGTGGAAAAATAGAAACTGTTGACACGGTAGAGCTATATAATTAATTTGGATAAGATAGCTCATATAATTTTTTTAGGAAAATCTGATGCAAGATGTTTGAGTTCATACTGAAATCTCTGTCTTTTAATTTTTTTAATTACAGAGCACAGTTTTATCCCCTTTCCACCGATTTTTATATAACATAATTTATATTCAGAAGACATAAGTGTTCAAAACTTACAGGGCCCTTTTTAAATGAAAAATGGTCAGTGTGCAGACGCATGGTCCAAAAGGGTTGTACCTAGTCTCTTAAAAGGGTCATATAATGGTACATGCACTTTTACAAGCTGATTGTATGGAAAAGTGTGTTGGCAGTGGTTGTACACAACCATCCTATTATAATAAAAATCCATCCATCCATCCATCCATCCATCCATCCATCCATCCATCCATCCATCCATCCATCCATCCATCCATCCATCCATCCATCCATCCATCCATTTTTTAAAAATCTCCTTATATGTTTTCTCCTGTCTCAATTGGAGCTGTTCGATGTGTGACGTCACACGGTCGGACGCCCCTCCCACGACTGTTGATTGACAGCAGCGTTTCACCTCAGACCCGAGCGCAGACCTGAGCGAGCTCTGTCATTTACATTTGCATTTATGCATTTAGCAGACGCTTTTACGCATTTAGCGACTTACAACTCAGGAGAACAGGAAGCGATGAGTCAAGAAGAGGCAAAGAAACACAAAAAGTGCCCCAAATACCAAGATTTGTATACCGCTCCAAGTAGCAAAAAACAGAAAAGGGAGGAAGAAAGGAGAAATAGAGGACGAAAGAGTTTTTTTTAATTTTTATGTAAGATTAAGTACTCATGGAAGAAATGAGTTTTTACCTGTCTTTTGAATGAAGCGAGTGATTCTGTTGTGCATATGGAGTACGGAAGATTGTTCCACCAACCAGGAACAATGAAAGAAAAAGTTCTAGCGAGGGATTTCATGCCTCTCTGTCATGGTACCACAAGCCTTCGCTCATTAGCTGAGCGAAGGCTTCTGGTGGGTGTGTAGACTCGTAGGAGTGAGTCGAAGTATGCGGTCATCATCATATCCGCCATTGTGGATACGCTGGAGCAGAATGGCATCTAAGTGATTGTGGCGTTCTGTATAATAATGAACACAGCAGTCATTCTGATGTTCCTAAATCCGAACCGCTCAAGACGTAGTGGCTGAGTTTTGTATTCGTCAATGCTTTTATGATGCATGAACCGCAAAACATTTCTCACCAGACTGCTTTATAACCGAGGGTCAGTATAAAGCAGGTTTTGCTAAGAAGCTACTCCTGAATAAAGGATCTGTACCAGCTCTTCGTGTTCCTGCTGCCCCTCCAGAAGAAGTGAGTGTAGTTTGAAATGCGTGCGCCCTTCACGATGAATGCGGCTAAAGTGGGTAAGTTACATTACGGTATGCTTTCTATGTATGCTTTCTATGTATTTAAACGTTTCCCACGTTCAAAATGAACAACGCGTTATTGTTATTGTGTTATTACAAACTGTGTATGCTGGTTTTAAATTTAACGTGGACGTGGGAACACTAATTGCGTAGATGGTTTCTAACAGTGTCTGTTACTGTCAAAAAAATTCATGTTGTAACAGTTATTACAATGCATAAATAACGTTACGCATCACTGACAAACCGACATTAACAGAAAAAAAGTTTTTATTGAAATTAGCTGTAACATCAATCTGTCAATGAACTAACGTATACATCAGTAAACACATAGCATTAATCGCTAATGTTACTCTGCCAGTACATAAAGACAGATCAAAGTGACATTACATTAACCAACCATTCAGAAACGTCCTGTTTAGCCATAATTGTTGAATTTCGTTTGGGGTTGTCATCTTGTCCCGTGTCTGACTCTGGTTCAAATTGATAAAGTTGCACAGATCTGTCCTTAGAGACTCACGTCGCCATTCTTTCACCTCTACTGTTGTCAAGGGCAAACACTCCTTGTGCCCTATCTTGCACCCAGCACAATTGACTTTGTACACCGACGCATGTGTCATTCCTATTTTGCACCCGCACAAAGCGTGCTTTTCCCTCCACAGAAGCACGCCGCTAAACTAGTGAATGAACTTGCGCTCCCTGGGCAGTTCAGCGCAAAAAAGGAGGCGTGTTCCGGCGCAAACAATCCCTGGTGCTATTTTGCTGTTCCATTAAACAATTGCGCCACTGACCAGAAAAAACCTAGTCTAAAGTCAGTGGCGCGTTGTTACACAAAAAAAATATTAACACGTGAGATGACGGAAATCATTGTGGTGTGCCACGAAGATGTGAAAAAATAGGCCTAAATCTAGCTTACAAATTATTCAGGCTAATTAGTGATTAAGGATCGGACCTGTTTGCCCAATAGTGGCAAGACATATATGTATATAAAGACATCTGACAAATTGGTTTGTCCGTCAAGAACCAGGAAAAAAAATTGACTGAAAAACTGAAAAAACTGTTTAACCGAAGCTATTTTGGGTGGGTTTCTCCCATCCCCATACAACACAACTTCTCTCTCTTTCACTGCTCTTACAAGAACATCAGTCTCCTTGGCTGTGAACCGCTCCTGGCGTGCGCCTGGTAAATACGCCATAATAATAGCAATCCATAATGGAACTTGCACACCTGCTTTTAAAGGGAATGTTGGATGACGCTCTGATTGGTTTATTCACGTTACGCCCAAACCACACCTATGAATAATGAAACTACTTCAGACCAACCCATTTTAGATTTGCGGCGGGCGCAAGAGCCATTTATCCCGCCGGGAAAATAGCAACAGCGCCGAGACCCGCCCACAAAGTTACTTGCGCTTCGCGCTTTGACACTTGCGTTTCAGATCGTTAAAATAGGGCCCCTTGTGTGTGTGTGTGTGTGTGTGTGTGTGAAAACACCCCACAGAACAGAAGGGCGGGGTAAGCAAAGCTCATTATCATTTAAAGCCGTATTCCCTGAAATGGCTTGGTGAAAACCAAGTGTGCTTACAATACTAATGAGAATTTTTATTTAAAGTATATTACAAAGTTTTCATTTAGACACTAAAGAATCATATTAACTTGTACAAAAATGGCATTATATGACCCCTTTAATGACTCATGGGTGTGTTTTGGGTGTAATCAGATTCTCATATCCCATTCCCTTTAAAAGCCAGTTGCGCTTGACCCATACTTTCTATTTACATGCACTATTGACTTAAGACCAGGTTTTTGTTGGTCAGTGGCGGAGTCGTTTTCAGTTGCCTAAAAAATAGCAACGCGCAAACCATACACCTGAACACACCTCATTTTCAGACTAGCAAACATAGGCAAACAGATGGGCGAGAGTGTATTTGCTGTTTAAACAACGTGGCGCAGGATGTGAAAATGATAACTGCATTAAGCTGAAACTAACAAAAACACTCTCGCCTGCCTTCGCATTGCACCGGGTGTATAATAGGGCACACAGTCTCTCACTTCCGCTAATATGGATCAATGATTTTGATGACATCACTCTGCACTTTAGCTTCTCATCAGATCTTCTGTCCAATCAAATGCTCTCTAGAATCTAAAGCGTCCCGCCCCCTAAATTATAAAGACGCTGAAGCTGCGGTCTAAATCTGTCATTGTTTACACATTTACTATTTTTTATATGGTGAATGGCACATAGTGCATTGTATAGGGGATAGGGAACAACTCAGACAGTGTAAATATGCTTTCCATTGGGGTAAATTAAGTCTGGTTACGCATTAATGTCATGTAAACCGCTGCAGCGCACACAGTCTGCTCTGGTCCAGAGAGAGCACAAATGCGCGTGTCAACGCAGACCTCAAAACATATCGGACCCATTTGAATTCTACACAAAGTGCTACATTTTAAAGTGATAACGGAGGATGCTGGGAGGAGAAATTATTAGAGATTATGAGGAAACTACCGCTTAAAAAAGGGGAGGAGCTGATCGCCCTGTTTAGTGGAAATTACGTTGGAAAATGTTACGCATTTCAAGGCACTTCAGTGGGCCTTTAAAGATAGCATAAAACAAGACTTGATTAGATTTTGTATAAATAAAATTATGTATAAAAAAAGAAATAAAATCATATATAGATTCTTCAGAAATCATTCTAATTCACTGATTTGCTGCTTTCCCGAATCATTATCATCAATGTTGAAAACACTGAAGCCTGGAGTAATGATGCTGAAAATTCAGCTTTGCATCACAGGAATAATTTAAAATGCATTCAATTAGAAAAACGTTATTTTAAATTAAAATATTATTTAACAGTTTTTACTGTGTTTGATCAAATAAATGCAGCCTTGGTGAGCATAAGAGTAAAAAGAAAAAGAAAAAGAAAATTTTAATTATTCAAAACTTTTGACCAGTATAACGTATGGAAGCCCAAAAGGGACATTGTGATGAAAACAAATGAGTTTCTCAGGAAAATGTATATGGCAATGCTTTTGGCATTCTCTTCCAAATGTTTTGCGTTCCCCTGATAAACTTTCACATGCACACTATACTGTCCATGTCCAGAAAGGGAATAAAAACATCATCATCATAGTCCATATGTGACATCAGTCAGTTAATTTGAATCTCTTGAAGTGTCGAAAATACATTTTGGTCCAAAAATAACAAAAACGACGACTGTATTCAGCATTGTCTTCTCTTCCACATTTGTTTTCAAACCTCAAATAAAGATTCAAACGGTCATGAATCAGCGGATTGGATCGCCGAAGACGGAGTGGTGGAGAATGACATTTATTTTGAATCATCTGGTGGAGGGAAAGAGCGGAGCTTAAGGGTGGGACTCTTTTGCAACAAGGAAGGATTTTGAATGCAATCATGCAATCAGTACTTACTTCCTTGGGGTGCACTTCTTTAAGTGGACTTGTTTGTCACAAACACACACACACACTCACACACGCAATCCTCACTGAGAAGCAGCAGACTTCTAAGCATATGCTTTTTTTCCCCCAAGGCCCCTATTCAGAAGATGTCAAGATCTACAGCAGGGTCAAATGATGTTGCATTAAAAACTCAAGCATCTTTCTATTGCATGTTTTGTGTAATGTCTCTCTAATGATGCTGTATTGCAGATCAAACATCTGTTACAGCAAACACAAACACAGCGATGAGATTTTGCTGGAGCAGCACTCAGCACTAAACATGCTCAGTTGTCAAATTGGATCCATTTTCAAGATCTGACTGCTATAGATGTCTGGAAAGATGTCCTACTTTACCTTAAGCTCTGTTCAGCTGCAAAGGTGGGTGTTCATGCTGCGAAGAGCTCAGTAAATCACATGCCGGAGTGAAGAGGAACATCCATATTTTATGATGGAATAAGGTGGAAACCTACAGCCATTCCACACACATTTTCGTACATGAGTGGGAGGTCACGGCCCGTTTTACAAACAGTCAATCAGGTGGATGAACCCTTGATTTATATCCCATCGCTGCCTTAAAACAACCATATGAATCACATTTCATTAGGTAAAGTATCACTGAATTAATTCACTCCATTCATAATTGGAGTCGGTCTAAATGAGCCAGGGTCATATTTGATTTGAGCGGGAGCCTTACAGACCGATCTATCAACCTCTGTGATGTGTAACATTAGTTTAAACCCCTAATGGCCTCAAGAAGCTGAAAGCTGGGTGTGAGGGATTAAAGACGCCTCTTATTAAAGGCTCATATTCAAAAGAGGCTATTCAAGCACTGGACCCATAAGCACGGGATAGATCTAATGAATTTTAAAGAGCTGTCAACAAATGAACAAGTAAATATACAAGAAAAAAAGGGAAATAGAGCATGCCAGCACTGGCAGGGCAAACTGACATTCAACAATATTTATTTCTGGCCATAGAACAAAGAGGTGTCCGTTTTACTAACACAACACAATACAACGTAACGTAACGTAACACAACATAACAACACAGCACGTTAAATTTGACTAACATAACCCAACGCAACACATTACATTTTACTAACACAACACAACATAACATAAACATAACATTACACTTCTGTGGTGTGACAGGCAGCGGGACGAGGGACCGCGAGAGCGGGCTGGTGATTAATGTTCTCGAGTGCCAGCTGCGTGGCACACCGGTCTCGTCTCCCGGCCATGTGACGGGAGCATATAAGGAGGAGCAAGGGCTGCGGAAGACGAGAGAAAATCCAGGCCTGGTCCTCTCTTGTCTTCCGCAGCCCTTGCTCCTCCTTATATGCTCCCGTCACATGGCCGCGAGATGAGACCGGTGTGCCACGCAGCTGGCACTCGTGAACATTAATCACCGGCCCGCTCTCGCGGTCCCTCGCCTGCTGCCTGTCACACCACAACTTCATTTTACTAACAATGCAACAGAACAAGTTACATTTTACTAACATAACATAACATACCATAACATAACATACCATAACATAACATAACATAACATTTCATAACAACCTAACATAACATAACATACCATAACATAACATACCATAACATTTCATAACAACCTAACCTAACATAACATAACATAGCATAGCATAGCATATCATAGCATAGCATAGCATAGCATAGCATAGCATAGCATAGCATAGCATAACATAACATAACATAACATAACATAACATAACATAACATAACATAGCATAGCATAGCATAGCATAGCATCATAACATAACATAACATAACATAACATAACATAGCATAGCATAGCATAGCATAGCATAACATAACATAACATAACATAACATAACATAACATAACATAACATAACATAACATAACATAACATAACATAACATAGCATAGCATAGCATAGCATAGCATAGCATAGCATAGCATCATAACATAACATAGCATAGCATAGCATAGCATAACATAACATAACATAACATAACATAACATAACATAACATAACATAACATAACATAACATAACATAACATAACATAACATAACATAACATAACATAACATAACATAACATAACATAACATAACATAACATAACATTACATAACATAACATAACATAACATAACATAACCTAGCATAGCATAGCATAGCATAACATAACATAACATAACATAACATAACATAACATAACATAACATAACATAACATAACATAACATAACAACATAACATAACATTTCATAACATAACATGACATAACATGACATAACACAACACAACATAACAGAACAACATATCGTTACATTTAACTAACATAACAAACACTAACATTATACAAAACATAAAAAACAATATGTTAAATTTTACTAACACATAACATAACATAACATAACATAACATAACATAACATAACATAACATAACATAACATAACATAACATAACATAACATAACATAACATAACATAACATATAACATAACATAACAAAGCATAACATAACATAACATAACATAACACAACATAACGCTACATTTCACTACCATAACATAACATAACATAACATAACATAACATAACATAACATAACATAACATAACATAACATAACAACATACCATAACATAACATAACATAACATAACATAACATAACATAACATAACATAACATAACATAACATAACATAACATAACATAACATAACATAACAACATAACATAACATAACATAACATAACATAACATAACATAACATAACATAACATAACATAACATAACATAACATAACATAACATAACATAACATAACATAACATAACATAACATAACATAACAACATAACATAACATAACATAAAACAATACATATAACAAAACATGTTGCATTTTACTAATATAATATTTTACTAACACAACACAACACACAAAACACAACAACATATAAATATAACATGTTACATTTTACTAACATAAAACATAACATAAATTGCACAACAAAAACTCAGATAAGGTGATTATGATTTTTGCTAATAACAGTGTGCAGTCTATCCTGATTCTTTTCACCCTCTTGCTTTCTATACCATCATTTCTTTCCTTTTACCATAAAGAAGAGGCAAACTGCCCCAAAATACAATAAAAAAGACAAATGTTTAGAGGAAGTTCAGCTGAAACATAACTTTTAATCAGCCATAAAAGTAAAAGGCCCCTGAAGGGCACAGAAATACACTGAACGTGTCTCTTTAATCAAACGAAGTCTATTAACCGACAGCAAATCTCTCAAGCTACGCTGTGGAATCTGCACACAATTCAACACCATGACAACAGATGGAGAAATGCTATTCTTCTGCACACCCCACCCCACCCCACCCCACATCATCACGTCCCCCGGCTCAACACAAAGATAATCTCGAAAGGCTCCGGCCCCTGTGGAATCCACAGCAACACTACAGATGACCACAGTGCGCTATACGTGACAAAACTGCTATCTACTCCCAAATTGAATCCAGCTGAGAACTGCGGCAAACAGTAGCGAGCAGAAAGAGAGAGCGAGAGAGAGACGGAGAGAGTATGTGAGAATAAAGACGCCTCAGACTTAAGACTGAGCTGTGCATCTCTTTCCCCCAGCAGGACAGAGGGTCTTTTCTCCTCCCCAAAGGGGGTTGAGCGTGACACCGAGGCTGAGCCATCCTCTGGCGGAGAAGTTCCAATGCAGGGGACAGATGTTCCAGCTGGGCTCAGCCGCCGTGACATCTCGGCCTCCAGCTGCTGACCGCCCACTTTCCCATTTCTCAGCGCAGCCTTGTTAGGGACTTTCTCTTTTGCTTTCATAAAGGAGAAGTGGAATGGAAGAAGACTAAATAAATCAGAGTGTAGGAACCACAACCTCAGCTTGAGACTAGATACTGTTAGACAACCAGCAGTATTACATAAAGATCCACACTGCACAGTATTCAGACCAGGAACACACAATTAGACAGGAAGCAGCTGTCTGACTGATATTAACGGCAATCAATCACAGTTCAGCTGTCTTTTATGTGACATTTAGGGCCAATCTGAAATCAGACTAATAAACTTGCAGTGTTTTCATATATATATATATATTAGGGCCGGGACTCGATAAAAAAAAAAAAAAAAAAATCTAATTAATTAGAGGCTTTGTAATTAATTCATCGAAATTAACCGCATTTTAATTGCATATAAATATTTGACCTGAGAACAATGAGAAGTAATTTTTCACATGTATTTTTAGTATACCATTGAATAAGGACTGAATACATAAGCTTAATCAACAAAATATTGTTTATTTATTTCAGTCCAGCAGACCAGTGCAATGTTTGCCATTAAGAGTAGCAAAAGCATTTTTGTGATATTTGAGGCTCGATGTGCTGCGGTGATACGCAAATTCCTTGTTGTATAGCTTGCACACAACCATGCTCTTGTCGACGCTTCCATCCTTTAGTTTTTTAAAACAAAATTTCCCATCCACGGGTCAAGCAAAGCAGCCTCATCAGCTTCTTCGTTCATGTTCACACTGGTTTATTGTTGGCGTGACTCGTGAACGCTAGTTGGTGTTCCAGTATAATCGGTCCGTCGAAACTCATTCATTGAAAAAGGTTCCGCGGGGGACAAAAATAAGTGTGGTTAAAATTATGTTTTTTATTTTTTGCGTAATTAATCTTAATTAATGCGTTAAAGTCCCGGCCCTAATATATATATACCGATCAGGCATAACATGACCACATTCCTAAAATTGTGTTGGTCTCCATTTGCTGCCAAAAGAGCCTTGACCTGTCGAGGCATGGACTGAAGGTGTGTTGTGGTATCTGGCACCAAGATGTTAGCAGCAGATCTTTCTATAGTGCATCCTTGTACCATGTGTTCCCCAGGTAAGCGATGCACATGCACCCGGCCATCCACGTGATGTAAAAGAAAATGTGATTCATCATTCTTCCATTGCTCTGTGGTCCAGTTATAATGCTCGAGTGCCCACTGTTACCACTTTCGGCAGTGGACAGGGGTCAGCATGGCAACCCTGACTGGTCCCCATAAGCAACAAACTGTGGTGCACTGTGTTTTCTGACACCTTTCTATCAGAACAAGCATTAACTTCTTGAGCAATTTGAGCTACAGCAGCTTGTCTGTTTGATCAGACCACACGGCCAGCCTTCACTCCCCACGTGCATCAATGAGCCTTGGCCGCCTATGACCCTGTTGCCGGTTCACCACTGTTACTTCCTTTGACCACTGTTGAAAGATACTGACCACTGCAGACCGGGAACACCCCACAAGAGCTGCAGTTTTGGAGATGCTCTGACCCAGTCTTCTAGCATCACATTTTGGCCTTTGCCAAACTCGCTAAAATCCTTATGCTTGCCCATTTTTCCTGCTTCTAATACATCAACTTTGAGGACAAAATGTTCACTTGCTGCCTAATATATCACACCTCAATATATCAAAGACCCTTGTTTATTGACTATTATATAAATCTTTGAGTCAAGAGGTTTGATGCCATAGGCAAATTCTTCCCTAGAAGCGTTCACTGCCTGGGAACTTGTAAACATGACTGTTTCCCGGCGGACTGATAAAACCTGTGTATTTTTGACTCCTAGAAATGGCATAAATCTAGTCAATTAGATTGGACATTTTGAGGATGCTCTTACCATTTTTAAGGGCAATTCACATCAAACATTCCATAAACGGTGCACGGTCATGCCGTCTGAGGCCGAGGACAGACAAGCAGAGCATAACTGTCCAACTCTGGGATACTGGCCAGGGTCTGGAGACCTCTTGCATTCGACATTCATTCCTAGGCATCCATGCCAAGCTGCCTCCAATAGCATGGGGCTCCAGAGGGAACTAGAGATCTCTAACCCCTGCCTTTACTGTTACTGACTGGATCACTACCACAGGATCAGACACAGGTGGAAAAATTAAAGGGATACTCCACTGCTTTTTCATATTAAACTGTTATTCCCTTAACTAAGACAAGTTAATACATACCTCTCTCGTCTCGGTAACGATCTGATAGCATTTAGCTTAGCCCACTAAGCCCAGTTCATTCATCAGGTAGGTCGAAGTACTCTCTAAGTGCTTTTCCGCCATACATTATAGTTGTCCTATTTAACCTGCTAAGAAAAGTGCCATATTTTATTTTGTGTCACCATACTTGGTCATTCAGCTATTCGTGTAACTGTATTTAAATAGGGGAAACGTGGAGGTGTTTGGTCGCTTCTAACTTGATCTCTGTTTGGTACAATAGTGAATGAACTGGGCTTAGTGGGCTAAGCTAAATGCTATCAGATCATCACCGCGCGTCAGAGAGATTAAGTGCACACACTGAGACGAGAGAGGTATGGATCAACTCGTTTTAGTTAAGGTGGAGTATCCCTTCAAAACAAGAGGATGGCTGCAATTGCCATTGGTGCAAGACTTCCTTGAATAGTGTATATTATAGAATTTATAGAACTTAATTTATTTGCACATTTTTGGGGGGATTTAAATAGGCAATACTTTAGAGACTATGACTGGATCATTATTGCAGTGATTATGTTTCTAAAATGTTATATGTTTGGCACCAGCTCTTCTAACCCTAACTGATGGAGTGTGTAGCTTTTCATTTCTTAAACCATAAGTTATTATTCTGGCCATATTCCAGAATGACAATGTCAAGATTCATCATGCTCAAATTGTGAAAGAATGGTTGGGAGGGAGCATGAAGAATCATTTTCACACATGAATTGGCACCTCTGAGTCCAGACTTTGAATTCATTGAAAGTTTTTGGGATGTGCTGGAGGAGACTTCACATAGTGCTCGACTTACATTGTCAAGACAAGATCTTCATCAAAAATTGATGTGCCTTTTGATGGAAAGAGCTTGTGTGCTTAAAATAATTCGGGTGTGCTTAATAGATGAATTTGTGGAGTCCTGATGAAAACATAAGCTAAGGTTATTTAGCTTAAAGATGAAGTCTGTATTTTTGCCTCTTTGTCACTATCTCTGTTTGAAACCTGCATCCGCACGTCTCCTCAGCGTGGATTAATCTAATGTTTTGAGGAGTATGTGTGGCTGTCATTCATTTACCGCACCGGTGTGGATACTGTACTTTGGAATCACAGATTCTACTTATTGGAAGTACAGTATGACCAAAATAAAAATCTTCACTGTAAAATGTCATCTGAAAAAGTAAGTAACATGTCTGCCACTTTTGTTCTGACCCACTGAGAAAAAAAGCATTACAATAAATTGCGCTACAAACGGTGATTAAATCGAACGATTGCTTAGCTCATATCACATCAAACTATGGGTGAATCTCCAGGACCTTTCTGGATTACAATCCAACCATCAAAATTATACATTTAATTATTTCAGCTGCTGTGAGAAAAGGCTATAAATGATCCGCCACCTGCAGCATCCTTACATGTAATAGCCTACTAGCAGGACTCCTTCTGTATATATATTTAGACTAGGTGCTGTCAAAAGAAATGACAGAAATGCATTAATGCAAATAAATTTTAAAGGCACTCATTTTATTAACGCACAGGACAAAGTCATAGACGTAAAGGATGCAGCAGCAAACAGAAATGGGGAAAGAAAAGGGCTAACATTAACATTACTATTCAGAAACAAGTGACGTTATAAAGCCTACATAAGCTTACCATTTTTTCTGTTTAACTTTTATAAGACTCCAGGTCGAAATAAAAGAAAAGGACATTTTTACACTGAGCATGTGCAGTCCAAGTCTGAGCGTGATAGTTCTTGGTTTCCCCCACAGCGATGGTCAACTTGATTCTGTTGAACCCTGGCCTGGAGCATTTGTGTGCATCTTAAATAATCACAAACATCCACGTGGTATGATAGAAAACTTTTTACTATTAGATGAAGGGGGCTTTTTGTTGCATTCTTGTAAAGGGACATGTAAAGGCATGCAAAGATTAGATGTGTGATGCGCAAACACACTGCAAGCTCGCTCTCACTCAAATCCGAGGTAAATCATTAATATTATCACAACTTATGTGTTGTATTAAATAGGGATGCACCGAAATGAAATTCTTGGCCGAAGCCGAAACCGAATAATAATGAAATGCTTGGCCGAAGACCGAAGGCCGAATACCGAACGCGGTGTTTCGCATTTTTTCCATTTATTTGGCAATTTTTTTTACAATAATTAAATAATAAAAATTTGCTTTTTACTATTTTGTGTTGCTTTTCAGAGAAATAAATCAAATAACAAAAATACAATTTCAAAATATTTATTTAACACTGAATTTTTTTTTAACATTCCAGCAGATATTATACAAACTAAGCACAACATAACTTAAAATAAATAATTAGTAAAATAAAAAATATATTTTTATTTGGCCATCTTAGAAGCCCCCCTTCTTGAATAGCCTATGTTAGGCCTATAACTGACTGCTGAAAGAATGTAACTCTGTATGTCTACAACAACAAATGTGCATTGAATAGTGCAAAAAATGTGGATGAACCCACAACAAATAAATAACTGTCTTAGACATAAGCCTACTTAGCCTACTTCTTCAGGAAAAGTGGCAGGTTCTTCTTTATGAAAAGTAGCTTCTCTGCTTTCTCACATGAAAGTCGGTTCCTCTTCTCATCGATGACATGAGCACTAAATTTCAGCACTAAACAGTGCTTCCACACTGCTGACATGTTTGCTGCATAAAGCACGCAGCTCTCACTCTACGTGGGTTACTTTTTGATCACGTCATTAAAAACGTCATTGTTCGGCCAAAATTATTCAGCCTTTTTACTTATTTGGCCGAATGCCGAAAGTGCTTTTTTTGGCTATTTTCGGCCGAATAATTTCGGTTGCCGAATATTCGGTGCATCCCTAGTATTAAACTATACGTTACAATCGGCTAAAACAAACAGGCAGGTTACTTTTCTGAACAAGAGCGCTCCCGAGTCCGTGTTTCTCACACTGTTCATGTGAATCGCGACACAGTTTGAGTGCAGCTGAACTCCAGGATTCGGTCTCAGGTTCAGTACTCCCAGGTTCGCATGACAGCTTTGAACAATGTTTCATGAGAACCGTGCTCCGTTCTGAGCTAAACTGCCAGTGTAAAAACTCCCTTTATTTATATTCTTAAAATACGAGAAACTACTGCTTATTCTGAATTTTTAAGCTTAGGCTTAAGAGACATGAACAAGTTATTTGAAAACTATATATGACCTCTGATACATGTCTAGTCTTCATGCTCTGAGTATGGTATCACTATAAACATACATTTGCATAAAGCATGCATATTTGTCCATACCCACAGAGTGTAGAGTATTAAAAACGTGAAAAATAATAATTTAAGGTACATTTACAACTGATAAAAATGTGCGATTAAGTTGTGATTAATCGCAAGTTAACTCATGACAATCATGCAATTAATCGCGATTAAACATTTTAATCGATAGACAGCCCTAATACAGACATGATGTAATTGAAGAAAAGACGAACAGCGGAAGCTCTTATTTTCCACAGAAAGCTACCACTACTACTCAAATTATAAACCATTATTACAAGCTTACCTTTTGTGAAAAAACGAAAAAAACAAAACAAAATGCTAAATAATGGCTTAATAAACATGTGAGAAATGCTGAATAGAGAAATAAATGTGCATGCCGTGCAGTGCTGCACAGTAAAACACCACACACAGAACGCACAGCTCTCTGCTTACACAGGCACTGCTTCACCCCAGAGAATCACACTCATATCAAGCAGAGAGAGGGGAAACAAGAGGAAACGATGCTGATAAGATCCACTCAACTCGGATTCATTTCTCACACAAAGCAAAGCTGCTGTGCAACTGTGATATTTAGGACTTTAAAACACAGACAAATTGGCTTTGTGTAAAATCTCAGAGCCAGGTTTAATGGAGGTTCCCTGAGGGAATATGGAGAGTAATTGGTGGCGGCACAGACACAAACACAATGCTCAGCCTTGCTCTGACAGCCACAGATGGATTGTATAAAGACTTTATGGGAAGATGGGGATCAGTGCACGAGTCGACTTAAACATGACCCACATTCTTCAGTCTCAAACCTCTCCGCTCGGCTGCACGCTCACGGCCACTGAAGGCCTCAGATGGGTGAGCACAGCAGAATGACTTCGGAAGATGCTCGGCAAATCTAATGAATCTACGAGGGGGAAAGAGTCACAGGAGGTTGGAAACGCCAATGTTGCCATTTAAAAGAAAACATTAACTGCTGTCTCATATTTAATGAACTTTGTGTAAAAGATATTCTGCTTTTTGCTTTTAAATGCCCACAGAATAAAGATGAAATGAGAAACAATGTTTTCAGACAGGTTTCCTGAAAACTCGCACTTAAAGGTGGGGTAAGTGTTATTTCAAAACCGTTTTAGAAATGGTAAATGGACTGCATTTATATAGCGCTTTCAACAAACCCTATGGCCATCCAAAGCGCTTTCCATGTTGCCTCACATTCACCCATTCATACACTCATTCATACACCGACGGCAGTGTCAGCCATGCAAGGTGCCATCCAGCTCGTTGGGAGCAGCTGGGGTTAGGTGTCTTGCTCATGGACACCTCGACACTTGGTCAGTTGGAACCGGGGATCAAACCACCAACCTTCCGGTTTGTAGACAACCTACATGAACCACTGAGCCACTGCCGCCCTGAGGCAGTGAAAAAGGACTCGGGCCGAATGGAATAACACACTTGTAGCCAATCAGCAGGTAAGGGGCGTGTCTACTATTGATGGTGAGAAGAGAGGCTCAACGTCATTATTCAAAACACAAGACACATATAACAGACATTAGCCGAGAACTGATATATGCTGGCTTTTGCTTGAATATGCTTGTGTGTCATGTTCGCTTGTTTGTCCACTTGTCCATTCATCGTATTGTGGCTCACTTCAGCGATGATAAAGACCCGCTCATTTCCACACCGTATGAGCATCTAAATCTCCTCACTGTTTGTTTCAAGATCAGCTCACACAATGTCTCCGACAAGTGAGATACTATACTCCTAATATATGTTTGTTTCCTCTTTTCATGATCTATATAATCCTAATCTGGTCATAATTGTAATATGTCGTTAGCTGGACTGTCGTGCTCGTGTTCTATCAAGTTGTTCATGAGAACGGTTTGTGTTTTTGCGATCGCTATAACTCTAATCTTGTCATAATTGTAATATATCGTTAGTTGGACTTGCTTGTGTACTATCGAGTTGTTCATGAGAACGGTTTGTGTTTATGTTATAGAAGGGATGACTTTTTCGTTGAATATTCAACCTGATGAGGTACACACGTCGTGCACCAATATTATATAGTTCTGACTGTTCTTTATTATTTTGTCGACATTAAAAAAGAAACACTAAAAACTAATCATTTTATATGGTGCCGCAGATCCTGTAAATAGTATAAAAAGTGTTAAAATAAATAAAATAAAAAGCATTTTACACCGATCAAAAAGTAATAAATACATACTTTTTCATTGACATGCACTATTGGCCAAATGTTTATAAAACGGTAAACGTTAGAGTTTACTAAGAAGGATTAGAGTGTGAAAAATGTACATAATCTTTAACAGCACAACAAGACATCAAATTAACTGTATGAAACACTCTCAAGCAGCCAAGAGTGTTTTGCCTAAGTTACTGAGCTTTTCCCCCAAAACTAGAAGTGAAACCAGCATTCAGGAAACCGTAGTGCACTGACAAGAGTATTACTAAAGAAATGGGCAGAAGAGGCCTGTGGAGGCAGAGGCATATAAAAGCGCTGCCAATCTATCACAAGAAAGCCTTTTGTTCTGGGCTGAATGTGAAGGCCCAGCTCCCAAACTGTGATACCCTCCTCCAGCATGGCACCTCTGACCGTGTCAAGTCCTCCATCTCTGGCAAGAAGCACCAGAGGGAAGCGACCCGGCGATTAATAACCTGTAACGGCACGAAAAGCCCTCTGCCGGCCGGCCGTGATCCTCAGTGTGAGTGACCGCTCTCCTGTGGCACAGAGCGCTATTCATCATGGCCAAATGAAAGTGGCTACGGCAGAATAGACCTCATTCATGTCGCTGTCCGTTCAAATTATACCGGCCACAAGGGGCCGCCACATAATGTGCCTTGTTTTGGATTTTCCTGATAGATTCTTCGAAAAGGCCGTTCACGGAAACACCTTGAGTAAATGGACTGGCGGCAGCCATTAAGCATGGACCCTCTCTAAAGTGTTGAGCGGCAAAAGCACAAACTGTAATGGAACGAAACCAGGAGAGCCAAAGAGATCAGTCACGGCAAGAATGTCAATGGAATCAAACCATTTTTATGCTGAAATAATTTTTTGTGAACTCTTAGGGGATGTGATGCAAATTAGCAAATAATGCAAATTAGATCATCTTGTGACAGAAAACATAGAGCATGAACAGTGTAGTTCAATTTGTGAAAAAGTAATGAAATGGACAAAAACACTCACAAATCTCGAACACATGAGTCACAGGGTTTGAATCGAGAATAGCTTTATTGTCAAGTGTGCTTAAAATTAAATGACAGTTTAATAAAACATTTTTTTAAAGAAAGCTATAAACTATGCAAACTTTAAAGTTAATCTTTAAAGGGGTGATGAATTGAGAAAATTGAGCTTTTGATATATAAAAGGTCATGGTAATATAAGTTGATCCTGTAAGTTTCAGAGCTGAAAACGTCCGTGTTAGTCAAAGAAAAGCTTTTATAGACACCAGGCTAAGCGAACGGTCCTGTGCTTCTTCTGACATCAGTGCGCGACGAAACACACACCTCTACAGAATCTACAGCGTGTCTAATCCAGTAGCCCCGCCCACCGAAGATTATAGCAAGACACTGCGCTATTCCCATAGACCGTAAAAAAATATGGACGACTCGACATCATCTGTTTCCGCTTGGCAGATTTGAAGCTTTTAGGCGGCCTGCACGGCGCAGACATCTTGGGACCAAGTCTGCGCAGAAGTGATTTCGGGACCGGAGTTGCGCAGTAGAGCGCAGGAAGTAGAGCAGGAAGTACAGCTGCGATATCAAAAGCCCGCCCACACTCTCGCAGATGCAGAACAATTAATTATGTTGGTGTGAAATAAACAGTTATGGAAATGTAAAAATTAAAGCTAAAGCTCCAATCTGCTCCCATTCAGAAAAAAGTCCGTTAGTGCCTCATTGACAACTTCACTCAGAGAAGACGTCAGTCTCAGCTGTCAATCATGACATCACAGCCCCCGTTTTTATAGCATCAAATAACTAACTGGAACACTTGAAATGAAATCATTGTGATGACAACTGCCTTCAATGACATAAACTAACTTTGGGGAAAAAATATTTGAAGTGTAATTTTATTACTTAGTTTGCCTCGCATCCTTTAGAAAACACAGAGGGGCGGCTATACTGGGACCGGTCACCAGGGGGGCGATCGAGGCGCGAAAGCTTCAGTAACTGATCCTAATATTAGGAATGAGTGGTTGAACTTTATTTTTAATGAGGCGAAGACACGTGGGGAAGACATGTTCACTTCAGTTCACTGAGGAATCGTTTGTAAACAAATCTCCGCTTGATGCTGGATTTGGATCCAACATGAATGGTGCACCCCATTTATGTGAATAAAACATGTTTTTTTTTTTTATGTGTGTGATAGTATTACATTGTTATAGATCGTTTTGCTTATGTGTACATGTCTAACAAAACATGCTACACCAGAACATAAAACACCTTTTTACCACGCTGGACTCTCCCTTGCCGATTAATCTCTTAATATTCCATTCTTGATGTGTGCTATTCTCTCTCTAGTTGACATCTGAAGGGCGGCACGCACGGCGAACGTGTGTGTGTGTGTGTGTGTTCGCGCTTGTGTCGTCCGATCTTGCGGGCTATGTGTAATATAAAAATAATAGTCCAATCAATCGTGGGTGGATGAGAAATAAATCATTGCTTGTTTGATGAAGACGTTTACGAGCCCTGTGGTGGAGAGAATCATTCTGGTTGCTCCCTCTCCTCTCCCTAGTGAATTCAAATGACAGGGGACAGAGGGGAGCTTGACCTCATTAAATATGCAAATCTTATCCAATCGTAGCCGTGGGCGTTTACTTCCAAGTCTCCAGTGCGTCATGCCCATCAAAAACCAGCGTTTTGGAGAGAACCAGTGTAGAAAATAGCCTATTACTTTTTAGTTATGATGTTTTTGAATGTAAAAACACACAAACGTCATTAGTTGACCTCAGACAACAGTATACATTTTTTTAAAAAGCCAGTTCATGACACCTTTAAAAACATAATTAATAATAAAAAAACCTCTTAAATGTATTTATTAGTACTGTCAATCAATTATAAAAATGTACTTATCACACATTTTTTTGTGTAATTAATCGCACACAAGATTAAAGGAACACTCCACTTTTTTGAAAATATGCTCATTTTCCAAGTCCCTTAGAGTTAAACAGTTGAGTTTTAGTGTTTTTGAATTCATTCAGTCAATTTCTGTATGTAGCAGTAGCACTTTTAGCATAGCTTAGCATACACTCATTGAATCGAAAAAGACCATTAGCATCGTGCTAAGAAATTACCAAAGACTTTATTTTTTTCATATATAATATTTTTCCTATTTAAAACTATTCTGTAGTTACATACTAAGAACAACAGAAAATAAAATTTTTTTTTTTAGACCGTTATAGATAGGAATTATTTTCTCATTCCTACATAATAATCACGGAACTTTGTTGCCGTCCCATGGGCACAGCGGCGCAATGATATTACACAGTGCCTGAAAATAGTCCTATAGGTAACTTCCAATGCTACCGGAACTAAGTTTGTGTGGTTGCAGATAATGCACTTTTATGGCAGTAAATCTATGATTATTACACAGGAATGAGCAAAAAAGTTTTTCGCTTTTCATTTTTCAAGCAAGCTTCGCATTTTTTATTTTTCAAGTAAGCTTCGCATTTTTTATTTTTCAAGTAAGCTTCGCTCAGCGTCTTAAACTGAAGAAACAGGCAATATTCCTGCAAGCAGTAGTGATTTATCCACTTATTGACTAGCTGTTTAAACAATTACTGATTAAATTGAAAGTTTCTTAGAGAGACAGCATTGTCTAGACGCAAGATGCTAGTACAGTAACAATAGGAAACACCAAGTACCATACAAAACTACATAGTGAGTCTAATGACAAAGGTTAATATTATTTTGTATTACAAAATACAACCGTAGATACTTTGCTTACAGATCGTTCACTCGATCCTTCTAGCAAACGTCACCTTTTCCGCCATATAAGTTAAAACTAGTCATTTGACAATGCTATTCATTGTGGAAAAATATATATATTTATATTTTTGAGAACGTAAGTATGATGTTTTTGCATGCGTGTATTTCACAGTCACTGCATAGCCTACATTGTGACTAACATTATATAAACATGCAATATCGTTGACGAAAAAAGACGAGTCTAAAATGTAGTTTAAAAAATTAAAACTTGAACAAAAACAACTGGTTTTTGTTTTGTCGGAGGAAAGAAGAGCGTTCGAGCGTTCGTGTTTGCGGTTGCCAGATTTAAGTCATTTTAATCCCCCAAACAGAGCTTTTCTGTGAAAATAACACGTATATTATCCAGTGTTTTACCTAAACATGTACAATCTCGCAACCATATGAACGCAAGCTCTCTCTCGCGCGCAGATGATCTGAAAACACCAATAAACAAGTAGACTGCATTTTATCAATCTCCATTTGAGATGTTCTGCTTAAAGTGTCATTCAGTCGGTCTGTGTTCTGTCAGGACGGTCGGGACTCACGAGCCGCTTTGCTGAACAACTGAACTGCTGTGAGCTGCTGAAATAAGCCAATCAGAGCAGAGCTCAACATTAATATTCATGACTCTTCCAAATAAGGCTAAAACAGAGCATTACATCCTAGGGACAATTTAAAGGGTTGTAAATGGACCTGTAAAACTGTATCTGGACAATTTTTGCCCTTAAATAAGCCACACACCCTCTATCAGAGAACAATTTAACATATTGTTTCAAATCATTCTAGGGCACCTTTAAGTTTTTCAAAAATGGTGAAACTCAACTGTTTAACTCTAAGAGACTTGGAAAATGAGCCTATTTTCAAAAAAGTTTTTAATATATAATATATATTTTTATAATTTTAACATTTAATCTCCAAATGAATGTAGACACAACATAAAGACTGTAGCCTATTTGAATAAATTAAATATTTAAATAATACAAGTTATAAAATATATTTAATAAACTATATTTAAATATCTGTTTAATGACATATCCCTAATAGTTAGGACCAAATATTGAATGTCTTCAAAAGTACTAAAATAATCAGTAAAGGAACAAAGTGAAATGGAATCGTTAAATTCCCATTACAACTCCTAATTCAAGAGTGTAACAGCAACCCCCCACACACTCACAGCATTTAATCAGTGTAATCAGGTCAAAACGAACCAGGCGAAAGAGAAAGAGAGACAATGCAAGAGAAAGAGAGCAGAATGAGAGATGGGGTGACGAAGGCAGGGACAGCGAGAGAGAGACAAGATAGACTTAGTACGGCTCCTCAGATGTCATTAAACCATTTAAGCAATTTTTACAATCTGACATCACATGACAGGCTGTCATAACTAAGTGGAGATATCAGCAGCTGAGATATTGGAAGGTGTCCAGTCTGTTGTAAAGCCAGGCAGTGATCCACCATTTATCCTGCTGACACTTTAGTGTTGAGTGTTTGTTCCCGGCTGCATGCTAACACACATCATTAATGATGAGGTACATCACAGAACTAGCATTGGGTTGTAGCGCTAGGGCTGTCGCGGTTAGGAAATTTACCTCGCGGTTATTATGGGTGGCTCAATAGCGCGGTATGCGGTTTTACCGCCGTTTATTTATTTATTTATTATTTTTTTAGAAACCTAATTTATCCTGATTTTATTGCATAAAAAGCTCTGTTGTTGAGTTATTATGTAGCATAAATTGTTGCTTTTTAACTGACAAAGAGACACGTTTTAAAACAGTTTTTTTATTGTTAAATGCAAAACAGCAACAAGAACATGCCTTTTTCCATTTAAAAAAAAAAAAGAAATCAAATAATTTTAATGTATCACATGAAAAGAAGAAAATGCATGTTCCATTTTGAAAAACGAAAGAATTAAAACAACGTGTGATAACAAAACCATGTGAAAATACAGAGAACAAACGAAAATATTACTCAAGCGTAAACGAAAGTGATTTAGACCTGGATCATGTCTTTGTTTCGCGCTAAGAAAACTAACATATTGACTTTATGCGGTTTCAGGGAGGATCGCATGGGGGTAACGATATTCCCCGCGGCACTGAAAACTCTTTCTGACGGTGTGCTCGTTGCACAAATACACATATATTTGCGCGCGACTTTGGACAGTAGCGGGAATCTATACTGATTATCGCGCCACCAGGACAGTGGATTTGCGTTGGCGTCGATGCACTCCTCATGCAGATAGCGGCTGAGCTCGTTATCTGCTCGCGCTCTCTTTGGTATGGGCGCTGACGCGGAGGTTGTCCGTGACTTCAGTAAGTCTCCAAGAGTCTTTTTCTTTGCTGCAGGTGGCACCTCCACTTGCCCTTCGTCTCCAACCACTGACGCACTTGCAGAGGTCTCTTCGTCCTCCACCATCTCTTCGATGATAGCGGATTTTGTCTCCGTGTCATTGATATAATCGTCCCTATATCGAGGATCTAAAAAACTGGCCTTTGCCAAAAGTTTTTTTAAGGCAGCTGGTTCATACTTCCCCTGTAGAACACTACACATTTTGTGCTTTATGTCCGATGTTAAGGTCGTATCCTCGCTTGATGGTTTAAGCACATCTTCTGTCAGGAGTTTCAGGACGGGTTTGACAGAAGACACTGTAACGTAGCTTTCGCCAGACAGCAGATCCGTAAACTCAGCCGCGGGTTTAAGAGCTGCATTCACGGACTCAAGGACAGCGATGTCCTGCCAGCTTGGATTTAGATGGTGGTGTCTCCGGTCATCCAGAACTCTTCTGATAGCCGGGATTTGCTCCAAAACTCTTTCCACCATTTTCTGTTTGGTGCCCCATCTCGTAGCGCAGTCCTGAACAAAGTTGAATAGAAAGGAACGTTGAATAGCCTAGAAATTAGCCAATGGCAACGATCTACTAGCCTATAATTAGCTTACCAAAATAAATTATATGGCTACATTTTAAATTAGGCTATTTATTCGTTTCAATATATATATATTTTACTAAACAAAAAATACATTTAAATTATCCTGACTGCAAAAGAATGCATGTTCTTTAAATATGCACAGACTGATATGGACGTTAAATTGGAGCTGCAATTAGCCTAATTTATATAGGCTATATCTGACCTTTTAATGTAATTTTCGTTTTTTTATTTTGTAAAACATTTATTTTAAACGAAAAAAAAATAAAAATAATCCAGCAACAGAAGTAGCCTATTTGACAATAGGCTATAGATATTGTTTATTTTTTATAATTTAATTCATATAGCCTAATTACATTTGTATTTTTTGCCTGACATAATCAATAAGTTAGCATTTAGATTACATTTTATAACTTACCAGTATGAGGCCATGCTGAGGAATTTGAAGTTCCGCTTGAGCTTTCGCTAGATCTCTTCTCTTCAACCAGCTCTGAGAAAATGTACTGACCAATGTGTGACACAGGCCCATTGCTCGGGCTGTGCGGTCCTTGACGCTTGCCATTGCATTTGTAACTGCCAAATGTAAATTGTGACCAAAGCAGTTCAGCCATGGCCAGTTCAACTTTTTGACTGCTGCAACGATGTTGGCCCCGTTGTCTGTAGTGATACAGGCCAGCTTCTTCTCATCCAGGGACCACTCTTCAAATGCGTGCCGAAGAGCATCGGAAATATTGTCGGATGTGTGGTTTTCGGGCATAAACACCGTTTCGAGGCAGCGTGATTTCAGAGTCCATTCCTTGCTGAGATAATGAACCGTTAGACTCATATAAGGAGTCATATTGACACTTGACCACATATCGGTTGTGGCAGAAAAGTAGTCGACATTCATAAGCTCGCTTTTGATCGATGTCTTTACCGTGCTGTACATTTTCGGCACAGCAGTTTCTGAAAAGTATGTTTTGCCCGGCAACTCGTATTGCTTGTCAAATTGTTGAAGCATTGATTTGAATGCTGGTTTCTCCACCGTGTTGAACGGAACCATCTCCTGAACTAGATATTGCGTAACAGCGGCTGTAAGGCATCTATGCCTGTTACTTTCACGGCTGTATTTTACAGATTTTGCAAAGGCTTCAGCTACTCCTAACTGTCGGCTGGTACCGGCCTCAGCTGTTCTTTTTGAAGTTGCGCCGCGACCTGATGCTTGAGGGGGCAGCTGCGCTTCAACGGCTGGATGACAGTTGGCGAGATGACGCCTCAAATTAGATGTATTGCCGCGTGTCACAGGAACCTTTTTGCTGCAAATTTTGCATATCGGCTCATCTAAATTCGCTGGCTCGCCTTTTTCATTGGGTTGAAAGCCGAAATGTTCCCAAACTAGCGACGTGGAGTTAGGTTTTGGGACGAGAGCGTCTGCCATCGTTTCAAAATAAACGAAACACCGGATACAAACAGTTCGCGGGAAAATGACAGTAGTAGCTAACACTCTTGTATCATTATTAATTTATTTAACATCAAATGTACATGATGAATTGTAAAACAAGGCCACAAAAAAAAAAAAAAAAAAAAAAAAAACACTGAACACTGCGGTTGCCACGGTTTCTGCGGTTGCTTTCCTTCCTCTGCGGTTGGCTTGTCAATAGCGCGGTTTTACAATATTGCGGTTACCGCGACAGCCCTATGTAGCGCACTAAAGATACGACCTGATCAATCTCTGGGCTCATACCTCAGACGCTGCCATCGGTTTAAACCGGGGTCACAAACTCTCTGGAGTCATTCAAATGGATGGTGGATGTACTGAAAATACACACACACACATGCACGCACGCATGCACACACGCACACACACACAGATTGACACCAAAATAGATCAAATTTGCCTTTTTACTTTCTAAACTTTTTTGTATGATTTATAAGCATTTTGAAAGTGGGGACATGGCCAATGTCCTCATATTGCACCCTCTCCTTGTAATACCTGTGTCATACCCATGTCATTATACACATTTGTGTCCTCATACGTCACAAAACATGCACGCGCACACACACACACACACACACACACACACACACACACACACACACACACACACACACACACACACACACACACACACACACACACACACACACACACACACACACACACACACACACACACACACACACACACACAAAGTGTTTGACATCAAAATAGATCTAATTTTACTTTCTTGATACATATCTCTAATCTTATTTTAAGAAAAGTTCCATAAATTTTGCACTCGTTTGTGATAACTGGTTCAGGACTTTTAAAAAATTCATCAAAATCACATTGCTATAGTGAATTATTCAGACCTGCTTCGAATTGATTTGAATGATTTATTAAAAAGAATCAACACAAAAGAATGTTTCAGTCTACACAAGAATATCTAGCTAACAAAATATTTAAGAGAGCATAACTTGAAAATGTTTTGTTCTTTTCCATTCATTTTTCTGACTTGATTTTTTTTTTTTCTGTGGGACCTAGACCCTCTTAAACATTGCGTTAACTACCCAAGGTAAGGAAAGCAGTGAATAAAGTATGAAATGTTGAAACATATCTAACATCTAATCTAAAAATCTAATCCTAAAGATAAAATTAAAGTTACTCATTACATTATTTTGTACACACCTGATCAACTGCTGGTTAGCGCAAATATCCAATCAGCCAATCACATGACAGCAACTCAAAGCATTCAGGCATGATCTGCATCCCAATTCTAAGGGCTGCATTCTTCGAAGGCCGCATTCGAAGGGCAATTGTGTCACAGCGACGCAATGAAGGCTGTCCCAATTCGAAGGCTCCTTCAATTGCAGCCTCCAAATGCGTCCTTTGCTTGTCGTGCAATGAAGGATACAACAGATGGGGAACCCCAGAATTCATTGTGCGCCAGTGATGACAGGACATTTTTTCAAGAAATGTATCAATTACACTTTTAAATGTATGTATTGGGTTCTACCAAAATATAAAGCAGTTCAAATGTTGACTTATATCTTAGCAAAATGTGATTTTATATAGATTATACTCTTTATGATGTACATAAATGGACCATGGTTAAGATATTTAGACAGGATGTGAACCCTGTTTTGTTTTTAGGCAGTTGAATATAACTTTTAAAGAAGTCCAGTACAAACATCACTGCCACTCGCCAATGGCAGCTGTCACAAGCTGTTTTCATTACCCTTTAAATGACCTAAACTGAAATTGTGAATTGAAAATATGACAAATGGAAATAAAATTTAGTAAAAAAAAAAAAAAATTAAAATCGCAAAATGTTTTTACGCTCACATGAGGTGGTTTTCCAGGCAATTCGAAAAAGGAATATTTTGCAAAACTGCAATGTTTTTTGCATTTCCAGGTCCGTGATAGTTTTTTTCATCAACATGTAGAAAATATTGCAAAAGTTTTGTGCAAATCTGTAATGAACACCTGACTACTGTTGCTAAGAGACAATAACAGTCCCCCATAGGCAAGACAGTTCCATTTAACAACACTCTGACCTTCACTGCTTTAAAAGGCATGGCCACTATAGTCTGAGTCCTTCGAAAGATACAGCCTTTGAATTGGGCCACAGCCATTGGGTGCTTCTCAATACTCAAATTGATGCTTCCTTCCTTCCAGCATGTGACCCAAAAGCAATCAATCAATGTTAGCTCTCTTGAAGGACATTTCAATTCTCTAACTGCATAATGAGTAGGCAAGGGACAGGTGTATCCAATGTGGAAGTCTTTGTTATCGAAAAACCTCACACGCACATCTATTCTCCTTCCCCTTAACATTACTCACAATAATTTTAATTTATGCTTTCCATTTGCAGTTTAAATAAACCATACATCACACATATTTCAACATTATTATTTATGAATTTCTTAAATAATTAAACTTCAACAACATAAGGGAAGATCCCATGATAATGCTTTTAAGTGGTGCGCGAGTGATCAAGAATATTGCAATATACAAATAAGCTTTCCTTTGATTCCTCCGACCTCATTGCCTTTCCTTGCATCCTTCCCTCGCATCCTACAGGGGGGGAGGGAGCTGAGACATAAGGAAAGGAAGTGAGGAAAGGAAATGAGGATGCCCAAAAAAGAAATGAGAAGCACCCATGGTCAAGACAATCTGCTGAAGTTCAAACTGAGCATCAGAATGAGGAAGAAAAGTTGTTGACAGAAGGTGACAGACGAGCTGGTCTGAGTGTTTTGTGGAAACTGCTGATCTGCTGGGATTCTCACATACACCCATCTCTAGGGTCTACAGAGAATGGTCAAAAAAGAGACAATATCAACGACAGTTCTGTGGGTGAAAATGCCTTGCTGATGCCAGAGGTCAGACTGGATGGAGCTGATAGAAAGGCAACAGTAACTCAAATAAACACTCGTCTGAACCGAGGTCTGCAGAAGAGCATCTCTGAACACACAGCACTTGGGACCTCGAAGAAGACGGACTACAGCAGCAAAAGACACACAATTTAATTCATACTCGCTTAACAAAGAGACAATAGAAGTTTGGAAAAACATTTCCTGGTCTGATGGGTCTTGATTTCTGCTGCAACAATCAAAGCATGGATCCATCCTGCCTTGTATCAACAGTTCAGTTTTCTTGGTCTCATATTGAGCATTGTTTAAACACCACAGTCTACCTGAGTATTGTTTCTGAATTTGTCCATCCCTTTATGACTACAGTGTATCATCTTCTGAAGGCTGATTCCAGCAGGATAACACACCATGTCACAAAGCTCAAATCATCTCCAAAGGATTTCTTGAACATGACAATGAGTTTACTAAACTAAAATGGCCCCCACAGTCACCAGATCTCAATCCAATAGAGCACCTTTGGGATGTGGTGGATTCATGGATGTGCAGCAGACAAATCTGAAGCAAATACGTGATGTCAATATGGACCAAAATCTCTGAGGAATGATTCCACCCCCTGGTACACACAAGCTGTACCTAATATAGTGATCGTTGAGTGTATTTAAACTAGAAAATAATCTGAAAATATTATAATACAAACTATCCTTTAAATGACTTTAAGTAATAAGCAACAGCTAAACACATCTTACTAATTCAGCAGAAAGTATTTCAACCAGGTTGAAATAAAATATTATGGTATGGAAGATTAAATATTGGCATGTTGGGTGAGGATTTTGTCTCTCTCAGCATGGGTTAACACATCATCCATGAGTCTTTCACAAGGACATGCAGAGCCGGGTCAGCTGCTATCTCAGCAGTCAGAGAGCATCTGTGTCTCCTCCTGTGAGAATCACTGAGAAAAGTCGAGCAATAATCCACCTCTTCACATGTCTGCCTCAATTTTCATTACCTACGCACCTAGCACACTCTCCCCACAGGAACTCAAACACACAAAGAAGCTGCTAAAGATCATATAAAGATCCCTGACATCATATAGACCCCTGACAGAGAAACTAAGATGATATGAAACAGTACCATTCAAAATTTTAAAGTAAAAGGTTTTATTAGTGCAAATGAGGTATCCTCACCATAAGGAATAATCTGAAATTATATATATATTAGGAACACCTGTTCAGTTTCTCATTAATGCAATTATCTTATCAACCAATCACATGCAAGTTGCTTCAATCTAGTATGCGGCAGTCCTGTGTGCGAAAATGCCTTGTTGATGCTAGAGGTAAGAGGAGAATGGGCAGACTGATTCAAGCTGATAGAAGAGCAACTTTGACTGAAATAACCACTCGTTACAACCGAGGTATGCAGCAAAGCATTTGTGAAGCCACAACACTCACAACCTTGAGGCGGATGGGCTACAACAGCAGAAGACCCCACCGGGTACCACTCATTTCCACTATAAATAGGAAAAAGACGCTACAATTTGCTAGCCTGACGTGGTCATACTCAATTCTAGTCAGAATATGAATCTGATTCTGCTCCATTGGGCTGTGATTATGGGGCGTGTTTCAACCGAACCAGGAAAGACCTCAATTGGATAGACCTACAACCAATCAGAGCAACGAAGCGACACATTACGTTAGTTGTCAAATGTCAACAGAACTCAACTGCACTGTGTTGCCACATCTGTGCTTTTTCCGTGGGTTGTTTTCTATGTAGACCCAGGAATTTGAATTTAAGCAAGCAACCTTACCAAAGTAACACACATTTTACCCATTTTGGGATGTAGTTGGTTTTGTTGTAAAAACTTGGCAACCCTGTCTGCACGTGCAATGGAATAAACGATCTTTGCCGATGTTGTAAAAAAAGAAAAAAGAATTTAAGGATACACAGAGTACTTACCAACATGATCATTATTTCAGAGAGATGTGCATCCCACAAATCTCCATCAACTGCAAGATGCTATCCTATCAATATGGGCCAACATTTCTAAAGAATCATTTCAGCAGCTTGTTGAATCAATGCCACGTAGAATTAAGGCAGTTCTGAAGGTGAAAGAGGGTCAAACACAGTATTAGTGTGGTGTTCCTAATAATCCTTTAGGTGTATATATATATATATATATATATATATATATATATATATATATATATATATATATATATATATATATATATATATATATACATACATACATACACACACACACACACACGTATTGATTTAAATGCTTTTTTCCATAGCAACTTACAATTGAGTAACGCAGTAAGCGATTCAACACAAGCGGAATACATCTAATGCTATTTCTATTCCAATTCAATAATATAAACCTAGCCTATAGTATTGTAAGAACCTTTCTGTTTATGTTGTTTATCTGGCCCGGGACCCTCTGGAGCAGCATGTAAATTCTGTCATCTGTTGAACAGCCACAGTGTAAACATATGTTAAAAAAGAAACAGAAACTGGTGGTGGCAGTGGTAAACCCTCTACATGTCAAGTACTAAGCAGAGAAAGGAAGTAGGGTATCCTCACAGTAAGAGCTGAAATTTTGTGAATGAAAAATACCCTTGTTAATGAATAATGCATCGTCTGTAAAGGAAACGTCTCCATCCAGTCGAGCTGCTGCTTGTTTGTTATCAGCAACCACTGCTGAGGGGGTTTTGTTCAACACAATCTAATATTGGGAATGTTTCTGAAACATTTGTTCCAGTCTCGTTTCCTGTTCGCAATCATTAAAAGAGCCACTGAGCCTGATGTGTGTGAGGAAGAGAGAAATGTATTTCTTGTAATGCAGTCATTTGGAACAGCTGGGAAGAATTGAGCTTGAGAGTGAGAGAGAGTCTTACATCATTATTACAGCACGTCAGAGAAAGAGAGAGAGAGAGAGAGAGAGAGAGAGAGAGAGAGAGAGAGAGAGAGAGAGAGAGAGAGAGAGAGAGAGAGAGAGAGAGAGAGAGAGAGACAGACAGACAGACAGACAGACGGAAACAAAGAGATGGGTGAGAGAAAGGAAGGGTGGATCACATAACCTGTAAATATAGCCTGCAGTCAGGTTTCTCTGCAGGGTAGGAGGACAGTGTGTTTGGGCTGTTCTCTGACATCCTTGTAGGTAATTATAATACATCCGTCACAATGGGGCGGATCACATCTACCAGCTTGATTTTTCGCATCTCACTTTCACATAAAATAATGATTAAGGCAGCCATGTTCTAGACTTCTGCATTGCGCACAGATGTTTGAGCTATGCAATGTGATGGGATGTACCAAAATGTGTCAATTAGTAGAAGTAAAAGAAAAAAGTATCATGCTTCCACAAATATATTAAGCAGCATAACCTTTTTCAACACTGATAATAAGTAATGTTTCCTGAGCAACAAATCAGCATTAGAATGATTCCTGAAGGATCATGTGACACCGGAGTAATGATGCTGAAAATTTAGCTTTGCCATCACAGAAATAAATTTCATTTTAAAATGTATTCAAATATAATTTCATAAGATTACTGTTTTTACTGTATATTTGATCAAATAATTGCAGCATTGGTGCAATTTAAAACTATTTCTATTGTTTCTATTTTAATATATTTTTTTTTGGTGTTCATGAATAATTTTTTTATGTCAAGCTGCTTGGTTAAAATTTTTGTGGTAACCGTGATACTTTCTTCAGGATTTTTTTTTTTTAATGAATTTTTTTAATTGTTGAATAAAGTAAACACTACAGATTTTTTTTTTTTTACATTTTTATATGAAAAAGCTAGTTTAGGCAAGAAATTTGAAATTAAAGCGTAAAAAATATCAATATTATAAAATGAAGTAAAACTAAACTATTCTGATACGGGTTTTCCCATCTTGCAATGGAGCTTGAATAATTAAAGGGGGGGTGAAATGCTGTTTCATGCATACTGAGCTTTTTGCACTGTTAAAGACTTGGATTCCCATCCTAAACATAGACAAAGTTTCAAAAACTAATGTTGGACGTTTGATGGAGTATTTCTGAGTCAAAAATACTCCTTCCGGTTTCTCACAAGTTTCGGCGAGTTTTTTTCGAGTATGGGTCTATTTGACGTTAATAAGAGCGGAAGGTCCTTGTATGGGCCGTACGGGCTCTTCTCCCGGTAGGGTGCGCGCGCGCGTGACTAGAGCACGCTGTAAACAGTCTCTCAGCTGCAGATCCAGTCGTCCGTGAACGGCGCCGCGCTCCCCTTTATTCCTATGCGTGACATCAAGCGACTTCAACGCTTCAGCACAGCATTCCGGGAAGGCAGCGCTGCATTTGAACCGATTTGAACGCAGAAATGACGGGAAGCTTCAAGGCATCGCTTCAGTCGCGTCTCAAAATGGATTTACACGCCACTGCTGTCACAGGACTTTACCAAATCATACCAAAGAAGTGTGTTTCTGACGGAGCGGTCCCAGCGATAAAGCTTCGACGGTGAGTTAACTTAAACTGCTTCAAATGTCTCTGCTATTGGCTACCGTCGCATGAGTAAACATCAGTAAACGACACGATCGCGTGCTTCGTCATTCAAATGCGCTAACGGTTACTCCATTGTTGTTCTCTGTATAACGTTACAGTATTCTGACGTGCAAAACCGTTTTGCTTGCTACTTCTAAGGTCTAGTCGCATACAATAGTCCATAAACCGAATCATGTCCTCATACACTGCGAGTAAACACACAGAAATGTGGAGAGGCCATTAAATACAGTAACTTACATACCACAGAGACGGACGTCCTGCTGTTGCCGTTTCTCCTGTTCAATTTATTTCTCCCTCAGATTTGATTGTGGATCATTATCTGTATTAGCTGAGATAGCCATGGGTTTCTCCACGCTTGAGGACGTCACCGCTTTGCGCGCTTGTCATTCTTTAGCTCCGCCCACACGATACGCCTCGAGGCGCTCGTTTTTTTCCGGAAAGACTCGGTACAGCCTATATTTATTTTATAAATATGATAAAACTAAAGACTTTTCGGAGATATGAAGGATGCAATACTACTCTATAGGTACTCAAGATTGACATGAGATTGACTGAAACTGAGTGTTTCACCCCCCCTTTAACAAGGTTAATTTTATTAATTAATAATAGTATAATTAATTAATAATACAGAAGGCAGTCTGGCGAAAGCTGGATATTTTACTTTATGATGTGTTAAATATGGATACTTTTCTTACAAAAACCCATCGATTCACTTCAGAAGGCCTTTTTTAGTCTTCAAATTTTGGGCTGCCATTATAACAGCCTGGTCTCACCCTTAATACGTAGGTATTGTTACTTTCATAGAGACTAAACGTACGTCTTAGTACGTTTGGAGAAGTGCTAAAATGTAAAATATAGACGTATTTGCAACATTTAAACGTAGTATTATTACATTTTTACAGCTAAAAAACGTAAAATATTTACGAATCCATCATGAAATCTTTTTTTTTGAGAATACAAAACTTTATTCTGGTAAAAACATTTTTTTTTGTTTTGTTATATCATAAAGATATCTATTTAATTTCCCTTTGACCATTTTATTGATTAATCTACGATCCCTTAACACTACCCAAAACCTAAACCTACCAATTTAATACAGAATATAAAGAAAATAAAAGGTAAAAAGTTGGAAAATGACGATTTTGGTAACAATATAGCATTAAAAAAAATATTTTGAACGGCTAATCCTACACTTACCCCTAAACCTACCCATTAGCATTTATTAAAACAACGTACTGTTATAAATCAAAGCATAACAGACAGACCAGTGTACTCACAATAATTTATTTATTGCAAAAATGTCAAAAGCGGTACCAAAAGTAGTTCAAATGAAGATGTGTTGCAGTCGCAGTCCTCTCTGGTGGTATATAACGTTAATAGTTTTGTATGAGGTACAGAGCAGAATGTTAGCTATTAATCAATGAAAATATTAATCCGGCTTCTCTCCGTGAAGTTGCGCGCTTCCCATTTCAAATACAAATCGACTGAAACACGACATGTCAAAATCTGTGACGAAGCAGGCGAGAGCCAATGAGCGTTCGATGCCACTGCCGTAAATCATGTCGTAACGCTTCATGAGGGCGCGTTTTTTAAATTTGAATTTACGAGCGCGAGATTTGATGTTTGCCGTCGCGCTACTGAGAGGAGATGAAGACTTATGGAGATGATCACCGGGCTCAATTTGGATTTGTTTCTCGCAAACATATGGATTCTAACGATTTGGATTACAGCAAACGAATAAAGTGTTGTGTTTTGTGAATTGATGTTGTGTTTTGGTGTATCTTGTGATCGCCAGTTGCTGAATAGGAGAAAATGCCTTTTTATGTCTCACAGCAAACAACAAGCTAAATACTACAAAATGGTTGGCAAGAATGTTATTCATTTGACGGTTTTAAAATTCAGTCTTCTTTTAACATCACCCGAAATGAGTTTGTAGTGATGTCACGAGAGCAAAATGTTATTTTATATTTCTGTTATTTTATATTAGGTTGATTAACTTAGTAAAATGCATTTAATAAATGTGACTGAAAACATGTATTGATGTGACTATTGGATATAAAATAAACAATATTAATGCCACGATTTATGGGAGCCGGTGGCTGGCTGCTTACACGTTAACGTCGATAATTTACATTTTAGTGCTGTCAATACGTCAATATTGTACATTGTAGTGCTGTTAATAAGTCAGTATTGTACGTTTTATTGTGTGTGAAAACGTTAGTAAATGTACGTGTAGTAGAATCACACTTTACGTAAAAATACTCACGTATTTTCATGAGATCACGTTGATTATAAAGCTTGGAAGAGCCGGGACATATTTTAATATAAAGCAGACTGCATTCGTCTGAAAGAAGAATGTCATCTACACCTAAGATTACTCGAGTGTTGGTAAATTATGGGAATATTTTTTTTATTTTTCAGTGAACTATTACTTTAAATTAGTTAAGTAGAGTTTACTTAATTCCATATGTGAAATTTACTTAAACCTGCATGCAAAAACATCAGTGAAAGTAAAGTCTTTTTCATCATTTTCACAAAATGTACAAAAAACTGCTCGGAATCTGAGGAACATTATCAGCATGATTAACTGCCGTGCTGCATATTTGAGACAAAATGAATGGGAAGGTAAATGACGCAGACATGCTCAAACCCACAAAATCTGAGGCAAATAAATTTGCCAAATCACAAAAATCCATTAATTAGAAAGCACAGAGCCCCTGCAGCCGCTGCCTCTCAAACACCCAGTGTGCTGTACTGCGCTGTGGATCAGGCTGTCATTAGTGGCAGTGGCTGAACCTCATTATGACTAATGGAGGTACTGAGACATGCAGGAACATTCGCATTACTAGATTGCAGGTCTTAACCATACTCGCCCAAATCTCTCTCAGATCACCAGAGCCCACTGGGGCTGCAAGCTGTAACAGAAGGTGTTGATTAAAGCATCTCTTTTTTTTTTTTTTTTTTTTTTACTGCAGATCTGAAATCAGTTATGATGTTTGTCCCATTTAGTTTGTAAATGCTTCAAGCTGCATTTAAACTACACATGCGAAGTCCTTATAACACCCCACGGAAGACAGAGAGATAGTCCACCCCAAGGTGCAGGAATCCTCTTCAAGTGCAATCCGAGAAGCACCCGCGCTGTCACTTTCTGCTGTGTGTATTTTTAGAGTGCATTTAGGTCCAGTGGCTCAATCATGTGCGTGGGAGAGGGACACAGCCATCATTTCCATGCCCTCCTGTTGCTGTTTTTTTCTGCTGATAGTGCTGTGCAGTCCCCTTTCAAATTACTGTTACCAAAAGCTTTTTATCTCTCTGTCACTTCATGCTGAAATCTAAATTTTGACGTCGCTCTTGGGCATGCACTCTTGATTTACGGGTTGCAGGTGTGTGCGTGTGTGTGTGTGTCGACAGCTCTTTCCGTGAATGAATATGCAAGCTCATCTCTTAAGTCATGTTATAATGTAGCAGAGCTGATGGTGTGCTGTATGCTGCCCCTCATAGAAAAACAACCTGGATAAACTGCAGCACATGCAAGGATGTTAGTTATGCACCGCTTTTTCATATTAAATCATGTTATTCCTTTAACTAAGTCGAGTTAATACATACCTCTCTCGTCTCAGTGCGTGCACTTAATCTCTCTGACGCGCGGTGATGATCTGATAGCATTTAGCTTAGCCAACTAAGCCCAGTTCATTCACTATGGAACCAAACAGAGATCAAGTTAGAAGCGACCAAACACCTCCACGTTTTCCCTATTTAAATACAGTTGCACAAATAGCTGAACGTCCAAGTATGGTGCCACAAAATAAAACGTGGTGCTTTTCTAAGCGGGTTAAAATGAGAACTATAATGTATGGCGGAATAGCACTTTTGAGAGTACTTCAACTAGGCGCAGTAAAAAGTCACGGCTAAAATCTCCCCCTCCCCCTCTCATTTCCGTCAATGGGGGAGAGGATTTTTCAGGCGTAATAAAGTTTAATATGAAAAAGCGGTGGAGTATCCCTTTAAACCACAAATGTACTCTATGGTACTGTTTTCTAGTACAGGGTTTGATCCCCTTTTGCCTTCAGAACAGCCTTCATTCTTTATGGCTCAGATTCAACAAGGTGGTGGAATCATTCCTCACACTCTAAATGATGCTGGGTTGTTTTTTAACCCAAAATGCTGGGTTAAGACTGTTGGGTAATATTTGTTGGTTTATTTTATCACATTTTAAACACCATTGGGTAGTTTCAAATTTCCAGTCGTTGGGTTAAACCTGCTGAGTCGCAATGCTTATGGTTGTTTCACGTGCTTCCCACCTTGATTCATTTAAATTCGCTCCCAAACTGTCATTTTGAAAGGACAATGCAAAAGGCAAAGCCACTGGTTGCAGATGTTTTAAGATAAGTTCACGTTTTCATTAATAATCATTTTAATTTGCATAATTATAGTTTTTTTTCTTCTTCGCGGCAACAATTCTTAAGCTTACATGACGTTAAGACGACAAAAGTTTTAACGTTACCTCAGAATCCGATGCAATGTAAATGACTCGTGTAAGTTTAGGTAGGCATGTGAGACGATAGGAACAATAATCTGCTTGCGAAAATTAAACATGGTTCTATGTAGGGATGTCACAAGTACCGGTACTTCGGTACCAATACCGGTATGTATACTGAAATTATAAAAATGTGCATCAACTCACAAGTAGACTGTTATATTTGGTCCCGCAGCTGCATTCAGTCGCGTCAGCCAGGGCTCCAGACTGTAGCCGAATACCAGTGTCTGTGTATATTAAATACTATTTAAATATTACTCTTCCATATTTTCCGTCTCTGTGTGAATGACGGGACAGACACTCAAAAGTCACGGCAACTCGTCAAATTTTTTTTCTGATTTAAACGTGAATAAATTGACAGAATATATTAGGTTTGTAGTTGTCATTGTTGCCAATTTTTGGTGTGTTGTACCCTTTGTCAAGCAATAAAAATGATTGTTTTAACAGTCTAAACATGCATTCTTCATTTGTTCTTTCATGATTGTCTAGTTACAGCTAATGCACAGGAGGAATTTTAAGAACAACCCAGCAAGAATAACCCAGAATAGCAAATCCATTAATGGTAAAAAACCCAAAATGTAGTCAATTTTTCTCAACAGCCCAGCCTGCTGGGTTAAAATGCCACTGGGTTAATTTAACCCAGCATGTGTTCTGTCCAATATTTACCCAGCGCTGGGTTGCCAATTGGGTTGTTTTTAACCCAGCCATTTTTAGAGTGCAGAGATTTTGGTCCATGTTGACATGATGGCATCACTGCAGATTTGCCGGCGGCACGTCAATGATGTGAATCTATCGTTCCACCACGTCCCAAAGGTGCTCTATTACAGTGGTTCCCAACCACAATCCTGGAGGCCCACCAACAGTGCACATTTTGCATGTCTTCTCAATCAAACACACCTGATTCAAGTCATCAGCTCATTAGTAGTGACTGATGGGTGTGTCAGACAAAGGAAACATGCAAAATGTGCACTGTTGGTAAGGCTCCAGGAACATTAGTTGTGCATTCTCAATATATCATTTTTGTAAATCTTGAACACAAAGTTACGGTCAGCAGATTTAACAAAGACTTAAGTCAAATAAACAAACTCAAAGTAAATGTGGCAGCCCCTCACGAACGACTGTTGCACACACACATCATAAAACACAATATAAAATCCAGGCCTGGTCATCCCTCATCCTTCACTGTCATCCCTCCTCCTTTTATGTGCCCAAGCTCCTCTGCCTCCTGTTAAAATAAACCAGTCTGGGATGATTTGAGCTTTGTGACATGGTGTGTTATCCTGCTGGAATCAGCCTTCAGAAGATGATACACTGTAGTCATAAAGGGATGGACATGGTCAGAAACAATACTCAGGTAGACTGTGGTGTTTAAACAATGCTCAATATGAGACCAAGAAAACTGAACTGTTGATACAAGGCAGGATGGATCTATGATTTCATGTTGTTTATGCCAAATTCACACCCTTCCATCTGATTGCTGAAGCAGAAATCAGGACTCATCAGACCAGGAAATGTTTTTCCAATCTTCTATTGTCCAGTTTTGTTGAGTGTGTGTGAATTGTAGTATCAGTCTCCTGTTCGTAGCAGACAGGAGTGGCACCGGCGTGTCCTCCGCTGCTGTAGTCCGTCTTCTTCAAGGTTCCACGTGCTGTGTGTTCAGAGATGCTCTTCTGCAGACCTCGGTTCAGACGAGTGTTTATTTGAGTTACTGTTGCCTTTCTATCAGCTCCATCCAGTCCATCCAGACCTCTGGCCAACCAGTCTGGCCCACAGAACTGCCGCTTACTGGATATTTTCTCTTTTTTGGACCGTTCTCTGTAAACCCTAGAGGTTGTGCGTGAACATTCCAGTAGATCAACAGTTTATGAACTGCTATGAACTCAGACCAGGCCACATTCAAAGTCAATTAAATCATCTTTCTTCCAAATTCAGATAAAATGGCCTGTGAGTGTAAACATAAACACACACACACACACACACACACACACACACACACACACACACACACACACACACACACACACACACACACACACACACACACACACACGTTGGTCTATGTGGTTTACAGGGACTCTCCATAGGCGTAATGGTTTTTATACTGTACAAACCGTATTTTCTATCCCCTTACACTGCCTCTGCCCCTAAACCTACCCATCACAGGAAACAATCTGCATTTTTACTTTCTCAAAAAAACATCATTTAGTATGTTTTTAAGGCCATTTGATTTATGGGGACTTTGATTTGATATGTCCTCATAAACCACATTTATAGTGTAATACCAATGTAATACCCATGTAGTTATACAAATTTGTGTCCTCATAAACCACATAAACAGGCTCTCACACACACACACACACACACACACACACACACACACACACACACACACACACACACACACACACACACACACACACACACACACACACACACACACACACACACACACACACACACACACACACACACACTTCACAAAAACAACAACAACAAAAGTAAACCATTGTATAAATTAAGTGTGTGATGTAGTTTTAAAATGTGTGTATTCTCAATTTAAGTCTGAGGGTGTGTTCTCACGTGTGGTTTGTGATGCTTGGTTTGCTTGTTCCGGATAAAAAAAAGTCCTGGTCTCCTTAGCATTCATAGTGGCTTTTTAACAGCAAGCCTAAAGGCACAGGGATATGTTCACAACCTGATTGGTTGGCTTTTATTTCATACATTATTACAAACAATGTTGTGTGCTGGGCTAAATGCGTGTAACCTACATATGATGGTATTTTGACCAGCTGAGAACTCTTGAAGTGCTTATAAAACGTGTAAAGGCCGGAACACACCAAGCCGACGGTCGGCCGTCGGGCAGTTTTTGTGCGTCGGCCAACTAAGTTTCCTTGGTGTGTTCCACACAGTTCCACGCCGTCGGCTGGCGTTGGTCCTCGTCGGCTGTTTTTCAGCCGATTCGACATGTTAAATCGGCGTCGCCGCATGTCGGGCAGTCGGGACATATGATCGTTCTGATTTGCTGTTCAGCTAGCGAACCAGTGCACGAGAAAATAAAACGGAAGTGACGAAGCAAGTAAACGACGGAGTCAAGAGGGAACACAGAACGCCTGTCTCCTCCATAGACAGTAAAAGAAAGGTGTCGTCTCATTTGATTATATTCCTCATTCCGATACATGTTAACACATGTTAATATATATGGCTGTGTAGACCGAGGCAAGTGAAGACAAACTGATCAGCATGATCCAGCAAAGGCCAGCTTAGTATCACACTACGGGAAAATGTTAACGTTATGTCAACTGTGTGGCGAAAGCAGAACTGTGGCGTGAGATCGCAAATTAACTTGTCATGTCAGGTAAGATTTCCTTTTTTGCAATAGTTTTTTCTTCTTCAGTAGTCCATATTTTTAAAAAAAAACTGCATGTTAGATTGTTGTGTGCAACTTTCATCTTTGCACAGCAGTTAATTTCACATTCAAAATGCACTAAAGATATCAAAACACTTAATGCATGTCTTTATGTCCAAAAGCAATGATAAATCCACAGTTTAGCCCTCATATATTTCGGTTGTACTAACTGTGTGGAGAGTTTTGCAAAAGTGACCTAAATGTATTGAGAAATGTGTTCTAGCGACTGTAAAAAAAAATGCTGTCATCCAGAATACATCCAGTTAAAAGTAGAACAAAAATTAACATTACAATAGCCATGAAATTGACATAACTCAGCGTAATGTTTTTTTTCTTTTTATTGTCCCTCAGAGAAAGAGCTCAAGAAGCGGTGGGATTCATTGCGAACCCAGTACATGTGTTACAAGAAACATGGACCCTCAGGAAGTTCTGGAGCTCAGAAGACCCACCTGCAGTTTCTAGAACCTCACACAAAAAGGAAGGAGTGCACCTCAAATCTAACACTATCAGGGTACACACACACACACACACATATATATATATATATATATATATATATATATATATATATATATATATATATATATATATATATATATATATATATATATATATATATACACATACATACATATAAATATATATACATATACATATAAATATTATATATATATATATATATATATATATATATATATATATATATATATATATATGTGTGTGTGTAATTTATTTTATTTATTTTTTCTTTCCATTTGAACAAATTAACATTTTGCTTTTGGTAAAGTGGCCAATGAATGTTCAGATGGGTCTATTTACAAGTAATTCAACAAATCAACTTCCACAATGTGCATCTGAATAGATCCATTTAGCCAATTTGCAGGGTATTGTTTTAGCTATGCCCTGTTATTGTTATGGGTTATTGGTGAACAAGTGTAAGAATCTATTGTATCACATTGTTCACATTTTGATTGTTTCTTTAAGGAACCTTTGTCTGAAAGTGAATCCTGTTTCCCCTCAGATGGTACCAACAGTGACACCTGGATTGGCCCCCGTGAGGAGCCCAGCTTCATTACGGCTGAGCTACGGCTCAGTACACCCTTGGCTGAATCTACACATATAGCTACTTTTATAGCTATTCTCTATATAGCTATTTGTGCCCATTGTACTGAACATTGGAAAATAAAAAACTTTGACTTTGGGTACTTGCATTCACAGTTCTTTATGTAAAAAAGGATCACAAAACAAGATGATGCAGAATTCTAACCCTTATTTTGCTATTTGACATCTAACTAGCAGGGTAAATAAACACATCTATATTGATGTTTTAATTTAAGAATAAATAGATTTTCAATTAATAGAGACATATTTTTATAATGTGTTACTTCCACAATACAATGTTATCAAAGTGCAATATCTGTAAATTAATAGTTAGCATGGTTACTGTCAGTTAAGTTCAGTGTATGGTTGAGTGTTACATTATTTTCATTAACATTTCTGTGCCACTGGAGATTTCATTTCCAAACTGCTGTTATGTGATGTGCATGAAGCAGCATGATATCATTTTGAAGAAATGTCACCATAGGCATGTTTCCAATGAAAATATATATACAAATTCTGTCATAATTCATTGAACTAGCACCAAGCATTGTCACAAACATAATTTACTGTAAATCAGAATGCGTCATACACATATATTTATTTTAACAATCCTTATAAGTGGCCATTGTTCAGATTGTGTCACATTAACTTCCACAATGCATCTGAATGAGCCAATTTGCAGGGTGTTGTTTGAGCTATGCCCTGTTATTGTTATGGTTCATTGATAGGTGAACAAGTGTAATAATCTATGGTTTCACATTTTGACTTCGGGTATGGTTTCACCCATTTAGTGAGCGTTCCTCGTATTTTTGGCGTCCGCTTCTACCTTTCCTCTTCCACAAGTAAAAGACCAAGGGCTGACAACGGCAATGCCATTTGCAACGTTCTGAAATGCACGAATCCGTCTGTGTGGGGAAACGAAAACGACAGCTGATATCTTTATAGCTCTTCCGGTTTCCCGCTTCGAATAACGAAAACAGGCTACTGCCACCAGCTGGGACGGAAAGGTATTTCCTCTAACGCAGGCGCAGAACGGACGCGCTATTGGCCGTCTGATGTCGAGCGTCGGCTTGGTGTGTCAGGGCAACTTTGGACCGCTTTGGACCCAAGACGCTGCCGACGTGAGGCAACGTGAGCCGACTCAGCAGTTTGCTTTCGTCGCCACTAGTTGATCGGCGTCGGCTTGGTGTGTTCCTAGCTTAAAGGAGACGACAGAGCAGAAGGAGTCCCTCTGTCACACACAAACGAAGATCTGCTGTGAAGAGCAGCATTTCTTTATCAGCATTCACGGCCCTGACAATAAAAACATGTATGTGTGAGCATTCTGTCCTTTTTAGGGTCGCATCTTGTGACATCATGTCCCGTTTTTGGTTTGTTTGCATGTCTTTGGTCTGTGTCCATTTATATTTTTATTTGAACCACACCAGAGTTTGTTTAGAAGCGGACCGAGACCCAACTTTTCCACTTTTTGGTGCGCACCAGGGTTCGGGTAGATTGGGTAAACCCAGTCTGATCGAGAAGGATCCAGCTGTAGCTTGGGCGTTCCCATCATGAAACATCCTGGTAGCGTCTCATTGACCAATCGCGATGAGTTTCTCAAGGCACACTGGGTATGATGTTATTTCCCCTTCCATATGCGTGATTATTCCCCCAAACCAGTTCAGCAGAAATGCCCTGCAACCCATGTCAATCACAATAACGATTAACTACACCCAACCCTGATCCCTAAACCTACTCATCACAAGCATTGCATTTTTACATAAAAAAAAATAAAAAAATACATAATTTAGTACGTTCAAGTCTGGTCACGTCTGGTTCACTATCTTTGTAGGGACTCTCCATAGATGTAATGATTTTTATACCGTACAAACTGTACATTCTACCCCATACACTGCCTCGGCCCCTTAAGCTACCCATCACAGGAAACATTCTGCATTTTTACTTTCTCAAAAAAACTCACCCTGTATGATTTATAAGCCTTTTGAAAAGTGGGGACCACTGGCGGATAGCTCAAAATGTGCACAGATAACATGCCACTTGGCTTTAGAAAGTGCCGTGTATGTTTACGCAAAGTCGTGATGTCATGTTGCAAGATGCTATCTTATTTCGAAGCTTCTGTTTGAGAAAAACTAACAAGCGAATGTTGAACATATTAATCCGGATGTTGACAGCTAGCAGTTCAACAGAAGAGGCAAAGAAGAAGGGGGCCAGTCTGCGAAAACGGTAACCCCCACCAGCACGATAACGCCCATTTGTAGCCGTTGGATGATATTGGCCTGATCTGCAAGCTAATTAAATTTCGCCCGGCAACTCAGTCTGGAAACCTGTACAATCATTTCTACTGCTTCTGTTACACTTTGCGGGAACCAGTCACAGACTGGCTTATCCACCTAGGGCACGCTATTGGCGGGTTTAACACGATGACAGATAGAGAAGCGATGGGATATTGCCTGTTGATCACGCCTCTTGTGGTCTGATTGGTTGAAGGACTATCCAATTGCGTACAGTTATTTGAATAATGCCAGTTGATCACACCTCTTATGCAGCAGAAAATACATAGCAGACTCCCCAGATTATTGTTCAATTTTAAATTGAGCTTGGTCTGGTGATAGCCAGACAAGGGTTTGGGTGGAAGCATTCACACTTATTCAAATGGACCGCACTTACAGAGAACCCACATCAGGGATCGTTTTAATCGAACCAAACATGCCGAATGTGTGTACACAGGGCCGGCGCGTGCCTATAGGCGAACTAGGCAGCCGCCTAGGGCGGCGGCTCAGCCAGGGCGGCAAGAGAGAGAATTAAAAAAAATATGTATTTGTTAGTTTTACATTAGGTAGGTTACAATTATGGCACTTATATCAACAACATTTTTTCCCACTCCATTAGTATAAATTTAAAAATAAAAATTTCCGCCCGGCCGCGCCCCCACCTCACTTAGAGCGGCATCGATTAGTATATGCGTGCAAAATACGCTCGACTGTGCCATCCGTTCCGTGGAAGAGCGCTTTTCGCTGCTTCGAGACCATGGGCGCGTATTTGGGTTTTTATATGACATCACATCTCTCAAAGAAAAGGAGAATAGCCTACAATAGTTCTTCAGGATTGCTTAAGACTGGAAAAGGCCCTGACTCATGGAGACTCACGGGATGTTGATAGGCATAAATAGTTTGAAGAGCTGACTGCTTTGGGTAGACGCCTGGTTGCTGGATCTAAACCACTGGATGCGCTTAAATTCATCTGTGAAAAAGGGATGGAATACATTTTTCTGAGCCCGATCTCACGAAAATGCATAGCCTATAAATAGTTTGCAATCTCGTGGAATGTATACGCCAAAATGAGTTTTGGCATGCATATGGTAGGCTACGTGGTTTTTCGCGTGCATATGATACGCACTTTATGGCGTATTATATGAACCGTATTATTAGGGTTATGGCGTATTATACATACGCATAAAGTGCGTATCATATGCACGCAAAAAAGATTTTACACTCTTAGTATTTATACGCATGACCATAAGATTGTGTTGATTTTTCCCAATGTTTTTATAGCATTGAGAGTGCTTCTCACTCTCCCCGTCACTGTGAGCTCAGTTTCTCAAAGCTTAAACTGATTAAAAATTATCTCCGACGTACAATGACACAAGACAGACTCAATGGACTAGCAACAATTGCAATTGAGCACGAACTAGCTGAAAAAGTTAAACTCGAGGACGCAATCAAAGCCCTTTGCCGCTGCGAAAGCCCGACGAGCACGCTTCTGAAATGTAGGCTATTATGTGAATGTGTGTTTGTGTGTATCAGTCAAGAAAAAAATCGAAACCTCCAATGAGATAAATATATGTTTGCATATTGCATATGTTTAGAGATGTTCTGCTGGTGGAAACAACAGGAGACCATAATAGCTAACGCGACTGTCAAGATATGGCTCGCACAGTGTTCAGAGCATAAGTTCAGAGTCCGCGTCAGCAGCAGCAGCGCGCGTTTCTTGTAAGCGTGGCGTTTATGTTGCGTGTCATCCGTGGGGCGTCTGCTGATATTAATGTACAGGGAAGCCCTATACTTCATGTTAAATATAAATATATTGGCTATTGATACAGCAAAGACAACGCCGGCAGTATAGCCGGCCCATACCATATCCATGGTATTGACTGCAAAAGGCTACAGAATATTTCGTTTTGTATTGGTTTAATATTTCAAAATCGATAATTATATTGTTTTTTATTATTACAATTCGGCCTATATCTGCATTTATGTACAGACTTTCAAACATGAAAATGTCATTTTTATTAATATGTATTCGTGTCAAAATGGCATATACACATCTTTTCCTATTATATTTCGCCTGGAAACGCTTCCAACACGCTCGCGTGTCGCGTGAAAATAGGCGTATCTTCTATTTGAAGCATGCACGCGTTTTCCGCGCGGCTCGGACCGACGTAGGCAGTATGCAAGCTCTAACCGTTTAACATGGGAGCCGAAATAAAAACGGACACGCCACGCAGCCGAGATGCTCACGACACGCTTGCAGTGTGTCCCCGGCGTTATGGCCTTTTCACAACTGGTTCCTTCATTCGTTATTTATAACAGGTATTTATCTGATTGCGAAATGACTAAATTATTGTGCGCTTAGGTCGCGCTCTCTCTTATGTGGTCTTTGAATTTGAAATGAGCTGCTGAATAAATGCATCTAATCTTATGCTTTCGTTGCTGTAAACTCCGTTAAATGAGCATATACAACGGGAATTGAAGATCGGATTTATATTCATTTTGCGTAGGTGTAAGGTAGGCTATAAGACAACCTGCATGTTCTTTTTTTATTTTTATTTGTTTAGCTCCGTTTGCGAGAGCCGCGAGCAGAATCAGCCTGCCTCAGCTCGTCAAAATGCCTTTTACTGTGGTGGTAATAGTAGGCGAAATTAACTAACATTGTGATGCTTGAAGTGTTTTATATCTATGGATTTTATTATAGGCAAGACAAGCCAAGAGTTGATTTGAGAGACTAAATCGATTAAATATGCGGTTAACTCACTGTCGGCCGCTGGCCGCTTGGTCACTTAAAAAAAATAAAACTTTAATTTAACAAACAAAAAAATGCTCTAAACATTTTTCTAAATTAACTTAATAAAGAAACGAAACGAAATATATCTACTTTGACATTAAATACAAAACAGAACTATTTTAATGGCTGCAACAATGTCAAAAAAAAAAAAAAAAAAAAAAAAAAAACCCGGCCTCCAGTCTCGGGCCGAGAATTTTAATAAGCCTAGACTTGAGGCCCGTGCAGGGCTCTAGTTTTATTCTGTACACTGTCTATTATAAAACAGAAATGATATGCAGCTGTAGCACTGTGTACTTTTTTCACGTTGCAGAATGAAAAATAAAATCTGAAAACATGCCTGCACGTTTTTATTTTAGTGTCATTTCATAGATAAAGAACATATTAATTCGTATGTACATGCATCTTAAGGATACCTAATTGTGAGTGTGAGGTGGGGGGCGGCACGATCGTGCTCTGCCTAGAGCGGCATTTGAGCTAGCGCCGGCCCTGTGTGTACACACCCTAAATGACAAACAACATATGAGAGAGAAATGGAGCAGTTTAGCACATTTGAATATTGACCTTTAGTCATGCTTCACCACTAATTGCTAGACAAAGTAGCTTGTTACTATCAAAACCCCTACACTAAACACAGCTGAGCTACTGAAAATTGTAGTTAAGTTATATAGCGTCACTGGTTTTACTTAGTTACTCCCCAACACTGGCCTGTGGGCTGACAACGGCACAATAAAACAATCAAACACTGCTTTAAACACACCGCGGTCCATTTGCTTAAAGCCATAGCGTCACAGCAGGGAAAATATCTTTTTAATAGCTTATTGGATGATAATCAATTAGCCCCTGAGTGCCATATCTGAACGCATCTGAGTGTGCTGATGTTGAGTGACATTGACTCGTGTCCTGTGAATGCCCATTAACGAGAGGACCGATCGAGTAGTCAGCTCATTGCAATGCCTGTTTAACCTCTTCTCCCACAGCTTGAACAAGCTGACGGAGCACCCTGGGCACGATGGGAGCAAGACCTGGCCAATGGGGCGGTAATGACAGGCACTTTTCAAAAGCAAATTAATTCAGTGGTGGTTCGCTCCTCTGACACTCTTCACATCCTCAATGGTCCATAAAGGATTTTGTCCTGAGTCTAAATTTCCTTTAAATGAATCACACCACACTGATATTGTGCAGACAGACCGGGTCATCCCTCATGGATGTCGATAAAGTGATCCGCAGCTCACCGTAAGAAACCTTTTAGTGAAGCATTCATTCATCTGTCAGAATGTGGCTGAGGCGATGATGTTACAAAATGATGGGGATCAATAATCTGTGAACGCACAATGTCCAGGCCGACTCGCATTATGATTTACAAGTTAAATGAAACAGATGACATCAACATTATAGGGGGAAAGGTTCCTGTAAATTAAGGATGCGCAAAACTACATTTTTTTTTTGTTAACATGTCCACTACATACTGATCAAACATGTTTCCACAGACAGCATAAATGATGACAGAACTATACGCTTTGTGAATGTACTGTTTCTAACAGAGAAAATAAAGGCCTTTTATTAAAAAAAATATGAAAATAATAATAGTACAATAAATACAACTGTGAAATTACAATACTTAATCAAGCTTTTATCCACTTTGCACGATGCATTTTTGAATTTTTTTTTTTTAATGAAGCAGACACTTTTATCCAAAGCAACTGACCTTAAAGCAAGTTAGCAGTAAACAAAGGCAAATTTGATTTTGAAAATTGACAAATCATATCAAGAGGCCGATTACTTATGAATGGGAGAAAGTGCAATGCTCAATATGGTGAATAAGCCCCACCTTCTAAATGAAAAAGCCAATCGTTGATTAGTAAAGTCATTGCGTCACTGCAGCTGCAGTTACGATCTGGTTGTTAAAGGGATAGTTCACCCAAAAATGAAAATTTGATGTCTGTCTGCTTACCCCCAGGGCATCCAAGATGTAAGTGTGTTTGTTTCTTCAGTAGAACACAAATGAAGATTTTTAACTCAAACCGTTGCTGATATAATGCATGTCAATGGGGTCTAACCTACATCTTGGATGCCCTGGGGGTAAGCAGATAAACATATTTTTGGGTGAACTATCACTTTAAGTCTGATGTCACATGGCAGCGCTTCCAGGTCCAAACTCACAAAAAAAATAATAAATAGAGCTAATGTACACACACAATGTGGTGTAATACTACAAAAAAAAAAAGATAGTCATATCCTTTATGTCCATACCAAAATTCCAGATACTCTACAAACAAATAGGCTAAATATCTATAATAACGCTTTGTATTTTGAGAGGACTATGATAATTTTGTTCAACAGAGACCTTTATGAATAATAACAGAAACATTACCCACAGCAGGCGATTTCAAGTCTGACTGATTGTTCTGAAACTCATTGTTGAAGGTGGTGGATTCATTACAGTAGTGTTTAATGGCTGTAACAGTGCTATAAAGGGAATGAACAGAGACACAACGTCTAACGGTGCTAACAAGACACTGTCAGCATGCTAAAACCCTCTCAGAGAAGTCACAGCACTGCCGCAAAAAATATTATGCTACAAAAATGCTACTAGACCTCACTAATCAACTAGTCAGACACATTCCTACTGTAACTGGTTTCATATGTCCAGATGAGAAATATAAGCAGCTGTAGAAACTGAATCCAGTGGCAGGTTCAATCAAGTGCATCACTTTTGCATGCAACGCATGGGTGACATGAAAGACCATCAATCAGGTATTCATGAGGTCTTGAGGTCAGCTGTAGTCTGACTGAAACAAATGGAGCGAATGAATGCATAGTAGAGAAATGCTCACATCTCACAATACAAGCATGCAAATCATGTGAACATGCATATTTCATGCTTGCAGCAACACAGCCATCTACTGTATGTGATGTTAGAAGACATGACACTATACAGCTGTAACGGAGAGCCATCACCAATGAGGCTTTCTGACATAGAATGATGAATTGACAATGCCAGTTCCTTCCGTGCTGAAGTTCTCAGAGCAATTAAAGGTGCAGTATGTAATATTTATAAGGATCTACTGACAGAAATGCAATGTAATAATAATAAATTCATTACATTTATATAGCGCTTTTCTAGACACCCAAAGCGCTTTACATATAGAAGGGGGGAATCTCCTCAACCACCACCAATGTGCAGCATCCACCTGGATGATGCGACGGCAGCCATATTGCGCCAGAACGCTCACCACACACCAGCTGATTAGTGGAGAGGAGACAGAGTGATTAGGCCAATCAGGATACTGCTGCTGTCTCAAATGATGACATATTTGTCCCACGAAGTAGTGTTGTCAGAAATATAGATATTTCAATGTATCGATACTGATGATCTGAAACGATAACAGTACTCCTTTCTACAGTATCGATACAACGATACCAGCTGCGCTTTCTTGCTCTCCTTTCCAACAGTGACTTTTCCGACCTCTCATTCACATTCAGTGTGACAGGTCTAAATTTCGCGCGGGATTGCAGTTGCACATAATTCTACTCATTTCCGCAGATTTCGCCCTCACATCGGAAGCTCACACACATACAGCCGCCTTTGACATACAAGTGCAGAAATTAACTCCTTTACCCAGCCTATTAATGGTCAAATACACTCAAAAATAATGTCACAATGACCATATTGGTGACGATTAACATAAACACAGTCATAAACAGTTCAGAAAGAACGCTGACAAAACAGTATTTTGTATCCATGTGTGCATCAGGTCTTAAAGAGACAGCAACCGATGTTATTCAAACTACAAAAAGACAAAGATCACTTACCGCTCGACTAATGAACTTGTGTAACTTTAACGGATTAATCTGTATTTCATTTTTTACAATAAAGAGTATCCAGTGTTATTTTAAATTTGATTACATTCTTTTTCATTCAGATTATTACCTGAATATTAGACCTATCTGAAATATATTTATTCTATTGTATTTATTTGTGCTAGTAATTTATTTATTTGTTCTTATTTTATTACCGTTTCTTGTTTTTTTACGTTCAATGTAGCATTTAAAGTCAAGCTTCCTTGTGCTGATTTTAAGCTTCTGCAACACAATTACCCTATTGTAAAAAATACATTGAGTTAGCAAATATTTGTGAGATAATTGTAATGGTCATTGATCAACGATTATATATGAAAAAAATGCTTAAAAACTTTATAATATAAAGTGATTTCTTCAGAAGGAATGTTTGAATATATATTTGACAGTATATCCCCCGTATATTAAAAATCAATACTTTTCAAGGTATCGTATCAAAGTTAGAAAATTCAAAGTTCAAAATTCCTATATCGTGACAACACTGCTGTGTCCTCCACCAGCTTCCTCTATGTGCTTCGAAAGGGAGACGTGAGTGGTTGCCATTCGCAACATCACCACTAGATTTTACTCATTTATATTTTGCCATAATTTACTTACCACCATGTTGTTCTGACTGAATGTAAATGTTTACCTGATGTAGTTTATCCACATTGTGTGCATGATATAGACAGCATCGGGGAAGTGCTAATTAAACCATTATTTCTGGCTATGATTGCGGAAAATCCATTTTGCCATTGGCAGGGTTATTACTATTAACTAAGTTTAAAACTATTATAAATATTTTGGTAAATTAAAATATAGCTGAAATAAAATAAAATATAAATATAAATATCAGATATTTCCTAATTTAGAAAAAATATTTAGAAAAAAAAGTTACCTGGTTGCCTTAAAATTTTGAGTTCATTGTAATTAAAATTTTGAGTTAATACAATGAACAATTTTTGAGATTCGACAACCTTTATTAAAATACAAGTCCTTCTCAAAAAATATGTGAAAAGTTCATTATTTTCCATAATGTAATGATAAAAATTTAACTTTCATATATTTTAGATTCATTGCACACCAACTGAAATATTTCAGGTCTTTTATTGTTTTAATACTGGTGATTTTGGCATACAGCTCATGAAAACCCAAAATTCCTATTTCAAAAAATCAACATATTTCATTTGATCAATAAAAGAAAAAAGAAAAAAAGTCAACCTTCAAATAATTATGTTCAGTTATGCTCTCAATACTTGGTCGGGAATCCTTTTGCAGAAATGACTGCTTCAATGCGGCGTGGCATGGAGGCGATCAGCCTGTGGCACTGCTGAGGTGTTATGGAGGCCCAGGATGCTTCGATAGCGGCCTTAAGCTCATCCAGAGTGTTGGGTCTTGCGTCTCTCAACTTTCTCTTCACAATATCCCACAGATTCTCTACGGGGTTCAGGTCAGGAGAGTTGGCAGGCCAATTGAGCAAAGTAATGCCATGGTCAGTAAACCATTTACCAGTGGTTTTGGCACTGTGAGCAGGTGACAGGTCGTGCTGAAAAACCAAATATTCATCTCCATAAAGCTTTTCAGCAGATGGAAGCATGAAGTGCTCCAGAATCTCCTGATAGCTAGCTGCATTGACCCTGCCCTTGATAAAACACAGTGGACCAACACCAGCAGCTGACATGGCACCCCAGACCACCACTGACTGTGGGTACTTGACACTGGACTTCAGGCATTTTGGCATTTCCTTCTCTCCAGTCTTCCTCCAGACTCTGGCACCTTGATTTCCGAATGACATGCAAAATTTGCTTTCATCCGAAAAAAGTACTTTGGACCACTGAGCAACAGTCCAATGCTGCTTCTCTGTAGCCCAAATGTGTCTTGACCTGGGGAATGCGGCACCTGTAGCCCATTTCCTGCACACGCCTGTGCACGGTGGCCCTGGATGTTTCTACTCCAGACTCAGTCCACTGCTTCCGCAGGTCCCCCAAGGTCTGGAATCGGTCCTTCACCACAATCTTCCTCAGGGTCCGTTCACCTCTTCTCGTTGTGCAGCGTTTTTTGCCAGACTTTTTCTTTCCCACAGACTTCCCACTGAGGTGCCTTGATACAGCACTCTGGGAACAGCCTATTCGTTCAGAAATTTCTTTCTGTGTCTTACCCTCTCGCTTGAGGGTGTCAATGATGGCCTTCTGGACAGGGTCGGGTCGGCAGTCTTAACAATGATTGGGGTTTTGAGTAATGAACCAGGCTGGGAGTTTTTAAAAGCCTCAGGAATCTTTTGCAGGTGTTTAGAGTTAATTAGTTGATTCAGATGATTAGGTTAATAGCTCGTTTAGAGAAACTTTTCATGATATGCTAATTTTTTGAGATTTGAGATTGAGAATTTTGGGCTTTCATGAGCTGTATGCCAAAATCATCTGTATTAAAACATTAAAAGACCTGGAACATTTCAGTTGGTGTGCAATGAATCTAAAATATATGACAGTTTAATTTTTATCATTACATTATGGAAAATAATTAACTTTTATCACATATGCTAATTTTTTGAGAAGGAACTGTATTATTAAAACAATTTGTAAGCATATTGGGTAATTGTGTGTGTTTTATTTCTGATGATGCAGTTAAACATGCCAAATAGTGCTATTTTCATGATTTATCAATTTTTTTTATGTGGTCCAGATACAATAATATATTGAGTTTCTTTTTATTAAACAAATTTCCTTCATTGTATCAACTCAAATTTTTAATTTCAATAAACTCAAAATTAAGGCAACCAGGTTACTTACTTTTTAAAGTTAAACCATTAAAAATAGTTTACAGTGTAATTATAATTACTAGTAGTAATAATTAGAATATTGGAATATTCACCCTTAAACAGGCAAGAGTAGAAACTGAAAAAAGAAAAAAAAAAACGGATCTTGCTTTACCATAAAAATGGTACTTTATTATTGTGGGAAGCTCACGTGGTGTCAGGTTTTATATTACAAAATTTATTTGAACTACTTAATAAAAATAATGAAAAAGTTTTCTAATCTTGACAAAACACATATCATCGGAAAGGTTTGAGTGTAAAGGTCCCATATCAGCCAACTGTTATATATGTGATATTAAGACTGAGAAAGTATACATTTTATACAGGAGAATTCATTAAAAAAACACCCAGTAGCTATTTTTGGTACAGCACCTAAAAATCTCATGGAACTTAATTATTTTTTTATATCAACTTAAAATTTGGACATGGGTCAGACATCAAAATTGGTCAGATATATGACTTTGATTTGATAGTAATTTTAGAGTAAAAATTATTTTGTAAAATATATATTTTTTTTAAAAATATTTTGAGTACATTTATTTTATGGCCAATTTAAACTTCCATAACTTTTTCATACTTAAAAAATATAACTAGACCAAACTTATGTCAATATTCCAAAACACTCTTAAATTAAAACCAATTAAATGTGTAAAGTGCAATTTTTTACATATATTCTCAAAAAGAGGAGTTACAGTTTTTTTAAATATTGATTCTCTCATTTATTTGCACCAAACAATTTGATAAATTAATTAGAAATATATTTATTTTGTATACTGCCTCAATGTGAACAATATTTTTCAAGCAGAGCCCTCTAACATGTTTATTTAAGTTTAATATATATTTACTTGCTTCCAAATCTGAATGTCCTCCACCACCGGCAGCCATGATGGATTTAGATCAGGCTGACTAATAGATCATTAAAAACTTTAACCAAATCATGTGGCCAGCATACTTGAGACAGACCAGGCTTTGATAAATGATAAAAAGATTGAATTAAAAAAAAAAAGTTCTTATGCCCCAAAAAAGACAATAAAAACTATGTGACTCGTGAGTCATGTTGCCTGTTTTAGGGTTAATAAACCTTGACAACTGAAATAATTTAAAATAATAAACAAAAATAAAAGTAATACTTCATTTTAAGGTTACATAGTTACACGTTACTAGATTTAGTAACTATAGAAATAACAGTAAATTATGCATAATTACATAACTAATAGACTAACCCTAAAGCAAACCCTAACTATAACTTTAGTTAATATTACTCATTTGAGTAATATTACTTATTTGAGTAATGTAACTGTCACCTTAAAATAATGTGCAACCAAATTAACTAACCTAACACTGTAATAAAAATAAAGAACCTAAAAAAAAAAACATTACAAAAAATTCTACTAAAATTAAAATGACAACTGAAAATATAAAAAATACATTAGAAAATTATAGCTTGGACATTCTGCTTAAATTGAGTTTTTCATGGAAGAAAAAAGAAAGCATAATTGGGTTGGAATGACATGGGAGTGAGTAACTGGCACTATATCAGTGGGTGCATGACATTTTTTCTTAGCGAATTCCCTCATTATACACACTCTCTGATCTATTACAACAGCCATTCTTCTCACATGTCAGAATAATACTCGAGTGTCTATTTGAATAACTTCCCCTACGTGAATTTTGTTTGATTAAGAAATTGACTAAATGACAACCTGTTAGTTCACATTCATGATATATTATGCAAATACCACAGGATTTCCCCCACAAACCTTGTGGCTGTTTGCCACCGCCAACATTTGTGTGGAATGCCCCTGTTGATACGGCTGACACAAACCATCTCCCAGCCCCCGTTCCTGCTCCATCATGCCTCTTTAATGCAACAGCACCACAGCACTTTCCTTTATCACAACTGACCGCGGGGAGCTGCCGTTAACCACCAGCCGGCTCACAAATCACAAGCGCCGCAGTTTGATCCACATTTCACAGAGCTGCAGGTACAGTGCGTCGGCCTCTTATTAAAGAAACAGGTGTGACGAGCGAGCCTCATAGCTTGGGAGACTCTTTACAAGTCAAGTTAACTTATAGGATATATAAAAAATATTTACTTATTGAATGTTTAATAAAACTGCTATCGAAATTTGTCACAAAATGTTCATTTTGGGGTGAACTATCCCTTTAATTTATTTTTTTGTCATATTTTTGATGAAATCTGTGAGCCTCCTCTCACTCCATTGACAGCTATGCAACTGTTGATGCTTCAAAAAGTTGATAAAGAGATTATAAAACAAATCCATATGAATTAAGCAGTTTAGTCCAAGTTTACTGAAGAGACTATTAGTTTATATAATGAACAGATTGAATTCAGGATTAAATTGTGGTAAACAGAAGCTCAAGCATGATCACTTGACATGCGACAACCAATGAGGATCATTCTTGTGTTACACAGCACGTTTGAGCTTCTTCGAGAACCAATGAGGTGCATTCTAGTGTATTACGAAACATGCGTGAGTTTCCACAAATACCAATGAGGTTCATTCTTGTGTTACGCAGCATGTTTGAGCTTCCTCGAGAACCAATGAGGTTTGCTCTTGCGTGTCAAGCAGGTACAGATGAGCTTTAGTTTATGTTAACTGATCAATTTTATGTGTGAATAAAAGCATAAATTCAATCTGTTAATCATATAAAGCAACCGTGTCTCTTCAGAAAATGTGGAATAAGCCACTCAATTCATAAGGTTTAGTTTTACAATCTCTTTATGAATATTATGAAGCAACAAAGGGGTAGTTGTGTAGCTGACAAGCAAGGACAGAAAGCTCTCAGATATCGTCAAAAAGATCTTCATTTGTGTTCTGAAGATGAACGGAAGTCTTATGGGTTTGGAATGACATGACAGTGAGTAATTCATGACAGAATTGTCATTTTTTTGGGTGAACTAACCCCTTAATATGCGAGCTAAGACAGAATAAAACAACAGTAAAAAAAAAAAAAAAAAAACTTCTATACTATCTTGAATGTGTCTCTTAAACAGCAAATAAAATTAGATGGAGCACAAGAAGAATCTTTTGTTTAAAGGAATAGTTACAAAAATGGTCATTATTTACTCAGCTGTATGTTGTTTCAAACCCCAAAATGCACGACTGTCTGTTACTGAAAACCTCGCTTTCTGCCATAGCTAATACATCTCATTTGCAATCGGTTTTTAAAATGTGACGCACCACAATCACTCACAGGACATGAGAACCAATGGCTACAGTGATGTCAAACTTGCTGCAAAAAACAAAAACAAATATTAAATCGAACACAAGCAGAAAAGGGATTTGAGATCTACAGCAGAGGGGAAGATGACAAATGATGAAAAATGTTTTAGGTGAATTATTGGAATTATTCCTGCTGCTCTTTTTTTTTTTGATTTGTTCATGTGTTTCTTCTAGTCTCAAAAGATATCACAACACTATGTTTCCATTCACCTATTTTTATGCACATTTTGGGATAGTGCTGGATGGAAATGCCAAGATGCTCATAAATTCTAAAAATGCTCATGTAAAAGGTATGTGCTCAATTGAGGTGGATATTTTTTTTAGAAGACATGAGCATACACTACGATGGAAAACATTTACTGAATAAATCACTCGATGCACAACAAAAAAAACTCACATGACTTTGCCTCAACATTGGATGTGATTGGATAACTGGACTAACCAGTGAACCAATTTCATTGCACAATTCTCAAATTGAGAATTGTGAAAAAAAATGGTCGACACACAAGGCGCATGGTCCAAAAAGGTTTGATCTAGTCACTTAATGAGTCATGGGTGTGTTTTGGGCATAATGTGCAATAAACCAATCAGAGCCTCATTTCCCCTTTCCCTTCATGGCGGAATTTATGAGGAGAGACTGAATGCTTTTCCAGAGAGGAATCCGTTTATCTTTAATGTTTAAAAATGTTGGTGTGCTACTGCGCATCCCCGTGTGTGTAATAAGCAGTGTATGCACATTGTGCTAAAATGAATGCACCCTTTAAATAACACAATAAATTCTGTGCTAATGACTTTTTTTGTGGGTCTGAATGCACAATGCATCTGAACAATGCGTCTGAACGCACCTCGTTTTCAGACTCATGGGCAGACAGATTTCAGCACATTTGAAATTTAAACGTGGCGCTAGATGTAAAAATGTTAACTGCATCGGGCTGAAACTTTTTTTGCACCTGGCGTTGCATTGTGCCAGATGTATGATAGGGCCCATAGTGTTATACACAGTGTTATTATTCACTAAAACTGAAACTAAATCCAAAACCTTGTAAGTTAAATAAAGCTGAATTTTTTATATATATATATATATATATATATATATATATATATATATATATATATATATATATAATATATAATTATATATATAATTTTTTTATAGTATATAAAAAGTTATAAAAATAAAAATAGATTTTATAAAAATATTTTACATACATACAAACGTGCAAACATACACAGTGTTATTATTAAGTAAAACTAAATTCACAACCTTTTCGGTAATTTAAATAAAGCTGAAAAAATTAAAAAAATTATATATATATATATATATATATATATATATATATATATATATATGTGTGTGTGTGTGTGTGTGTGTGTAAACTGTAATATTTTCTGAACTAACTGAAATAAGTTTAAGAACTAAAATTAAAACTACAACATACACAAATGAATATTGAATATCTATAAAACTCAAAATATGAATGCATAAATACTATAATAGTATAAAAATAATACTAATATAACACTGGTTAAATTTCATATTTAAATAAAACTCATTCCATTTCCTCTGACAGAAATGCAAGCTGCTATCAATCCAGACTTGACACAACTGAAGGCACAATATCCATGTGGCAGCCCTCCTTAATTGAGTGTGTATAGAAATTAATGTATCAACGGCACAAAGAAAGACAAAAGGGACAAAAAAAGACTGTGGTGATGAAACTCAAAATCAACTGTCTTTGTGTATATCCTGTAATCCCTCTTTTAGCCTCAGGCCCCAGCAGCAGAAACTGGAAGTAATGTCCCTATAGACACTCTAAAGACAACAAAGAGAGCGCACACCCATTGCATTCTTAGCTCACACCCATTTCTCACTCCACACTGCTCTCATGTGAGATATCATCTTGAGATTTAAATGCAAGAAGTCTGCGGTGATTGTAAATATGCTTGTCGTGAGAGAAACAGCATTTGTTTTGAAACGTCCCTCAGGTTGCAGCACAGAAGCTTCTGTGAAAATCTGTGATCTAAGTGGCTTCTATCTCTGCGGTGAGCCGTGGGTTCTGAACAGTAATCTGTTATAATCTTCATCTTCCAGACAGCATTGTTTAAATGACTGTGAAATGACACAAAGGCCTCCACAACACAGCATTCAAGAGAAAACCTTGGCAGGGAAAACAATAGAAGGACGCATGCCTTCAGCCACTCACAGGAAATGCAGCTCCTCGAGGGGCTGTCTTGACCCCTGCCATGCTGACATTGAGGTCTACACAGATGCAAAGATCCCTTCCTGCAGAACATGGAAGCTTAAAGGGATAGTTCACCCAAAAATGAAAATCTCATGATTTAGTCACCCTCAACAAGCCATCCTAGGACATTCTTCTTTCAAGTTAATTCAATCTGAGTTATATATATTTTTTTAATGTCCTGGCTCGTCCAAGATTTATAATTTGAAGCCCAAAACTTGAAGCCCCCCAAAAATGCCTCCATCCATTAGAAACATACTCCATACTGCTCAGAATTAAGCTGGAGGGTGAAAACCTTTTTTAATGAATAAGTCTTCTGGGAAACATACAAGTATCTTCTGTTGCTTTATAAGAGCCGTACACTCTTAAAAATAAACGTTCTTAAATAGTTATTTGGCAGGTTGTATGGTTCCATGAAGAACCTTTAACATCCAAAGAACATTTCCATTGCACAAAATGTTCTTTGTAGTGCAAAAAGGTTCTTCAGACTATAAAATGTTTAGAAAAATGTTTTTCTTTAAAGAACTTTTCATAAAACTGTTCTTTGGGGAACCAAAAATGGTTCTTCTATGGCATCACTGTAAAAACCCATTTTTGGTTCTTCCTGGCACCTTAATTTTTAAGGCTGTACTAAATTAAACATTAATATTTAAAAGGTGTCATGAACTGGTGTTTTTTTTATACTGTTGTCTGAAGTCAACAAATGACGGTCGTGTTTTTTACATTCAAAAACATCACAACTAATAAGTAATAATAGTAATTCTACACTGGTTTTGAGGCTGTCTTCTGAACGCTGGGTTTTGGTGGTCGTGACGCACTGGAGACTTGGAAGTAAACGCCCACGGCTAGGATTGGAGAAGATTTGCATATTTAATGAGCTTCAGGTCCTGTCATATTGATGCCCCTGTCAGTTCAGTTCACATGAGGGAGGGGTTGTTTTGAAAGCGGCAACCTGAATAAACATATTTTTTTAAACAAACAATGATTTATTTCTCATCCAGCCACAGTTGATTGGAATCAATCGCCCTTGAAATGTCAGGTCAAGAGAGAGAGAGAATAGCGCAGATCCAGAAAGGAATATTACGAGATTCATCGGCCAGCCGACGGGCTTCCGATTTGGAAAACACACAGCCCCGGGACGTTGGGCTTTGCGAACCCTGGCTTATAAATGTCTCAGTCCAGCGAGTTTAAGGTATGTTCTGTTGGACACGTACACATAATCTATAACAATGCAATACTATTACATATAAAAAACACTTTTTACTCACATAAGTGTGTTGCACCATTCTGCCTGTTGGTTCCAATATAGAAGAAGCAGCGTTATGTTTTAATCTCAGTATGTTTTCAAATTCAGCGCCACCTGAGATTTGTTTACACACGATTCCACAGTGAAATTAAGTGACCACCATGTCTTTCCCAGCTGACGTTCGTTAAAAATAAAGTTCAACCACTCATTCCTAATATTAGGATCCGAGGGAAGCTTATGCAGCAATTGTGTTCTTCCACAACCAGAAATAGTACAATATCATGTTATATTCTTCAGCATGTTTATTGCTGCTGGCTAGCACAATCCGAATGGCTCCATGAGTCGGTGGGTGGGACTACTGAACTACATGTGCTTATTAGTCTGCAGAGACGTGTTTCGTCAGTCGATGACGTCAATAGTGTTGGGGGTAACGCATTACAAGTAACTTGAGTTGCGTAATCAGATTACTTTTCCAAGTAACTAGTAAAGTAACACTTTACTTTTAAAATTTACAACAAAATCTGAGTTACTTTTTCACATTTCACTCAGCTCTCTTCTCCCCATGTAAAAAATGAGAGTAAGGTTTTGTGTGTGAACAGGTTATTGTAGTTCTAGACTAATTGTGAGCATTTATTGATCTCACTTGCACAATAAAGATTCAGTACTCCTCAAAATGAATAAAATCAGTCAAATGCAAAATCAGAATACTCTTCAAACCTCCAATAATTAAATATTAAATAAAACACATATTTTTATGCATTTAATCCCACTTTATTAACCAATGTTTTGGTGCTAACTTCTGATAAATTAGTTAAACCAAAAGCAAAAATGACCTTAGACTTTGTTTTTTATTGGTGAAGTAAGTTAAATTTTTTTTGTTAAACTTTTTTTTCTCCTGTTTCCTATTCTAACGTTATCCAGAACGGCAGCTGAAAGGTTTGTATGAGCTGCACCCTCTACTGTACATGCGTGAATTTGCATTTTTACCTCGGCCTGAGGCTTATTATTTAAATTTTGGTATGAAGAGGTCTTTACATTTGCACAAAAATAGAACTTTTTGTTTAATAAAAAACAAAGGTGAGAAAAAGTAATGCAAAGTACTCAATTAGTTACTTTTTAAGGGAGTAACGCAATATTGTAATGCATTACTTTTCATATTCTTATATTACCATGACCTTTTATATATCAAAAGGGGAAAGTTGAAGGGAAAGCTCAAGGGAACAATATAAGAAATATGTGGACATCTTTATTCTATTCAAATGTTCTTTTTCTGCCCAAATGCTGGTTTGAGCCTGTTGGGTCATTATTTTGTTTAATTTCTTTCTTGTGGTTGGGTAGTTTTGAGTTACCCAGCTGTTGGGTTAGTGGAAGGGTCAATCTCACTAAAATAATATACCCCTCCCCCATCCACCCTCCGACGCAACGACACTGGCTGCAAAACCACAACAACCCAGCTGCCTCATCAGGAGAGAACAGCTCTCAACACTGTTAAATTGGTGCATTTCACCAAGTTAAGTTTTGTTAATAGACAGCATTTCAACCATGACTAACCAGCATACTACACTAACCTGGAAATTCATACTGGTTTAAGCAGATCTTTGCCACAGGGAAGAAGAAACTGAAGGAGCGAAAGCACAAAAGAAACTAACTATAAAAGTGGAAACTTACAAGGCTGAGTGAGCTAAATCTCAAAAAAATGTTACTAGCCACGCCAAGCCTAGAATCAGCCCACTATTACATTCTATTACCCATCAGGGGAGCCAGGGAAGAAGTGGCCGCAGATTGCAGTGATTAAAAACAAACTCTGCCAGTGAGCAGTCAGAAAGGAGGGGCTGCACTTCACTATGTGGGAGCTGAATAATACAGCTGCTCTTCCATACGGAGAGGGGCTGGAGTCGGCTCGCTCTGTCTGTCTGTGGCCTTGGGGACGCCTCTTGAAATGCCTGCACCGGCAGCCAACAAAAATAACCAGCGCCGACTTCCCACTGTCACCACAAACCACCACTGCACACCTTCACCAAGATGTCTGTTAGCCACAACTAAACCCAGACAAAGAGAGTGAACACAAAAAATAAAAAATAATCAACATGTGACAATGGCTTCTCAGATGTTTAGGCTCGAAACGTATGATTTTGCTTGATTTCACCATTGCTACATTCTGAATTTTTTCTGAAGCACTGGTGTACTGTAAATCTCTGAGGCTTTCTTACCCAAAAGCTGAGATAATTTTTTATTTAGGGATTTCTGACAAGTTTAAATTAAGTAATATATAAAATTTGCTGTTTAATCAGTAATATTTCGTTATTAACTTTGTTGTTCATTGTGCTACTTTATTTAGCAAATGGGATTCTGTAGTAAATAAAGTTTTAAAAAAGTCTATCTATCCATCCATCCGTTTGTCCACACGTACGTCTGTCTGTACAGCAAACTAAAGCTACAAAAAAGGCAAATGTGGCTATATAGGGTTTATTTTGCAAAGCTAGAAGGAAAAAAAAACATAGATTGACTACAACATAATTTATTAATGTTTTACAAGTTATCACATTTTAGCATATAATAATAATAGATTTTATTTATAACGCACTTTTCATTTCTAAAGAATCTCAGTGCAACAAAGGGACAAAATAACAAGAAAATGAATAACAAGTAAAAATATAGAATAATACAAACAATCAACCAACACAGAAAACTGAACAGAAGCAGAGCTGATGGTGAACAGAAACAGGTGAACAGAAAACAGAGCTGATGGTGAACAGAAAACAGAGCTGATGGTGAACAGAAAACAGAGCTGATGGTGAACAGAAAACAGCTGATGGTGAACAGAAAACAGAGCTGATGGTGAACAGAAACAGGTGAACAGAAAACAGAGCTGATGGTGAACAGAAAACAGAGCTGATGGTGAACAGAAAACAGAGCTGATGGTGAACAGAAAACAGAGCTGATGGTGAACAGAAAACAGCTGATGGTGAACAGAAAACAGAGCTGATGGTGAACAGAAACAGAGCTGATGGTGAACAGAAAACAGAGCTGATGGTGAACAGAAACAGAGCTGATGGTGAACAGAAAACAGAGCTGATGGTAAACAGAAACAGAGCTGATGGTGAACAGAAACAGAGCTGATGGTAAACAGAAACAGAGCTGATGGTGAACAGAAACAGAGCTGATGGTAAACAGGAACAGAGCTGATGGTGAACAGAAACAGCTGATGGTGAACAGAAAACAGAGCTGATGGTGAACAGAAACAGAGCTGATTGTGAACAGAAAACAGAGCTGATGGTGAACAGAAAACAGAGCTGATGGTAAACAGAAACAGAGCTGATGGTGAACACAAAACAGAGCTGATGGTGAACAGAAACAGAGCTGATGGTGAACAGAAAACAGAGCTGATGGTGAACAGAAACAGCTGATGGTGAACAGAAAACAGAGCTGATGGTGAACAGAAACAGAGCTGATGGTGAACAGAAAACAGAGCTGATGGTGAACAGAAAACAGAGCTGATGGTGAACAGAAACAGAGCTGATGGTAAACAGAAAACAGAGCTTATGGTGAACAGAAAAGAGCTGATGGTGAACAGAAAACAGAGCTGATGGTAAACAGAAACAGAGCTGATGGTGAACACAAAACAGAGCTGATGGTGAACAGAAACAGAGCTGATGGTGAACAGAAAACAGAGCTGATGGTGAACAGAAACAGCTGATGGTGAACAGAAAACAGAGCTGATGGTGAACAGAAACAGAGCTGATGGTGAACAGAAAACAGAGCTGATGGTGAACAGAAAACAGAGCTGATGGTGAACAGAAACAGAGCTGATGGTAAACAGAAAACAGAGCTTATGGTGAACAGAAAAGAGCTGATGGTGAACAGAAAACAGAGCTGATGGTGAACAGAAACAGAGCTGATGGTAAACAGAAAACAGAGCTTATGGTGAACAGAAAAGAGCTGATGGTGAACAGAAAACAGAGCTGATGGTGGACAGAAAACAGAGCTGATGGTGAACAGAAAACAGAGCTGATGGTGAACAGAAAACAAAGTTGAAGGTGAACAGAAACAGAGCTGATGGTGAACAGAAAACAGAGCTGATGGTGAACAGAAACAGAGCTGATGGTGAACAGAAAACAGAGCTGATGGTGAAGAGAAAACAGAGTTGATGGTGAACAGAAACAGAGCTGATGGTGAACAGAAAACAGAGCTGATGGTGAACAGAAAACAGAGCTGATGGTGAACAGAAACAGAGCTGATGGTGAACAGAAAACAGAGCTGATGGTGAACAGAAAACAGAGCTGATGGTGAACAGAAACAGAGCTGATGGTGAACAGAAAACAGAGCTGATGGTGAAGAGAAAACAGAGTTGATGGTGAACAGAAACAGAGCTGATGGTGAAGAGAAAACAGAGTTGATGGTGAACAGAAACAGAGCTGATGGTGAACAGAAAACAGAGCTGATGGTGAACAGAAAACAGAGCTGATGGTGAACAGAAAACAGAGCTGATGGTGAACAGAAAACAGAGCTGATGGTGAACAGAAAACAGAGCTGATGGTGAACAGAAAACAGAGCTGATGGTGAACAGAAAACAGAGCTGATGGTGGATCTGCAAATCCAGTAAACATAGCATTACAGACATTTACACACCTTAATCTAGCTATTAACGTTGTGTAGGAGTTTTCACCACATTTTGTGAAAATGATTCAAAAGTGCCCCACCTAATAACATCAATAATATTGTGGCCATTAAAACAGAATTTGAATTATAATTAATATTAAAAAACTGTACAAAACAATAATGAAGCGCTCAAAGTCGGAAAATTCCTGTTTATCTTTTACGTCAGTCTGAAATGTTGTTGCCATAATGCGTTGCTATGGTGCTTGTGTATTGCTTGACAGCTCATTCTGACATGGCCTCCTCTATATTTTTTCTCTTTGTTGCAATTATTCTGCTCATTGTAAAAGTAAAATACAATAATTTTGTATCTGTAATCTGATATTAATAATTGTGACCAAACTTCCAGTTTACAACAGTAATCGGGAACCTCAGTAATCTCTCTCTAAGTAACACTGACCAACAGTGACACCCGCAAAAAGAATGAGGAGGAGGGTAGTGAATGATGTCCCGGGTCACTACATGAGGTATGTGTTTAAGCATGTACAATTGTACCAAGGATACAAATCTGCATTTATGTAATGTTGCGCAGTGTGTTTCTGGAAATTTAGAGAACATGGTCAAACATATAAAAATACTCTAACCTACAAGGTCACATAATAGTATATTCCACAGCAACAAATTTATTGCACCATACAAAGTAAGTATATTCCTTTTTCTCATTGTGAGGCTGGAAAGGTGTGGAATTCTTCAGCACTCATAAGTAACCATATTAATTCAGTCTATTTCCATTTGAACACACAGCCGGTGGCAGCGTAGCAATTGTGCTGTCAGAGGACAATGGAGCCGGTGGAGATGCAGAAAAGAAAAGAGAAACGGGAGAGGGGTGTTGATGATTTGAGTTCAGCGGCATGTTAAAACATCACGCCAGAGGCAAATAAAAGACTATAAAAGGCTCCTGGACGGCACCCTCCAGATCAGGTTTCCACTCCATCATTGTTAACCACTTTCCAATCTTTTAATATCACCAATGATTGATAGTGTAGGATTCTATCCTGAGAGTTGTGACTTCTCGGATTATCTGAGTAATTTCACAACTTTGTAAATTCACTGCATAGTTACCATAGTCATTCTCTGATAAATACAGAAAAATTCTAAAGAAAATGTCAAGTACTCGGGTGTGACAGCAATGATCAATTAAACACTCACACTCACACTCACACTCTCACACACACACACACACACACATGTTGGTCTATGTGGTTTACAGGGACTCTCCATAGGCGTAATGGTTTTTATACCGTACAAACCGTATTTTCTATCCCCTTACACTGCCCCTGCCCCTAAACCTACCCATCACAGGAAACATTCTGCATTTTTACTTTTTCAAAAAAACATCATTTAGTATGTTTTTAAGGCCATTTGAATTATGAGGACATTTGATATGTCCTCATAAACCACATTTATAGTGTAATACCAGTGTAATACCCATGTAGTTATACAAATTTGTGTCCTCATAAACCACATAAACAGGCTCACACACACACACACACACACACACACACACACACACACACACACACACACACACACACACACACACACACACACACACACACACACACACACACACACACACACACTAAATTAAATAAATAAGTTTAGGTATAAAGTACTAAAGTAAACAGATTAAAATAAATTAAAGATAAAATGAAATAAAAAAACACATTAGAATATGACTAAAACTTATACTTAAATTAAAATGAGAACTGAATACAATTGATATCAATAGATACTACAAGAGAATGTTTATAATTGTAAAATAAGACCGGAATGAGTACAGTCCCAAAGCATTCACTATATAACGAACGGCTATCCTGAGCTGTAATGTCAATGAAAACAGATAGTAAAAATGATAAAAGTCCATTTCACAAAGGAAAGGCCTACAAAAATCATTGGTTACTGGTAAAACATTTATAAGAATCGTGAAATCGTGGAAATCGTGGTTTGTGTTACATGAAAAGTGTCAATGGAAATACAACTAAAGATGTAGTTATGGCATCGGGGCTAACTGGACCACCATGCCCATTTGACATTTTGCAGAGGTCTCAGCGAGGCGTGTAAAAGGTTATAACCATCTGTCTTATAAAAAGATTGTCACAAGAGACAGTGGAACGGTTAAAAAGGTCCATCTGGTGCTTATCTACATCAACCAAACCATTAAAAATAGAGGCGTTGTTCACTACCAACCCACTCCCAATACCTTGGCTTGATTATCTGAGAAGTTAGGTAGACCAAATGTGGGATGTTTCATTGACTCCTGAAAGAAAACACAAACATCAAAACAGTAGCTTCCAATAGATAAGGCACTATGTGCTTTCCCACTGCTTACAGGGCACCATTCACTGGAATTCCATCAATCAATGAGGCCTTATCTCTGCTGCAAGTGTCTGGCATACTTCCATGTAAATTTGCACAACACAAACAAACTCGCACACGCTCACAAGTCTGGCGCAGTTTGAACAGACAGAACAAAGAGAAGACAATATATTAATGACCAGTTATTAATTCCTCCTCTGTGGTAACAACTATATTTCGTGTTAGCATAACCTTTCTTGCTTACAAAAGCAGTGAGTGAGAACTGTCGGTGAAAGCATCAAAAAGATCAGAAAGACGGTTGTTATTAGAACACTAGAGAGGAATCATCTGAATTTATCTGAAGAAATATTCACACACTTAAATGCTTTATTTATAAGGCTGACAAAGTAAGTTTTTTTTATTTTATTAAAAATAGCAAATTTAACGCATAACCATCACCACTAGGTGCATGCTGATACAAATGCTGTGAAGTCATGTACAACAAAATACTTTCATGATAGCAATATTTTCAGAGCTAAACATGGCAGCAGCTCTTCACAAACTGCCCAAGCTCAAAAGCATGATGGGAAAAAGAGGGTATGCATCTATGTCATTTATCCTGCTGGGACACGCCCCCTCAGTCGGACTGAGTGGCAAAACATCCTTCAACATGACCGGCTTTGATAGGGGAGTATAATAAAAAGATTATCTGCTTAAATTAAAGGTAGTTGGACTCGACAGTTATCGTTAAAACTTACAAGTGGTCCATGGACATTGGCATGTGGCCAGGAATTGGGTTTCCTGACGGTAGGGAAAAACATAAAGCAAAGCCTGGGAATGCTTAATCTGCTAAATAATATAAATAAAATAAATCCGGAGGATTACTTGTATCATTGTTATACACAGTCCGGCCCAAAAAAGGCTCTGTTTAAATAGGCAAATACTAAAGAGTTAATGATTGGATCATTATTGAGGGGATTATGTTTCTAGCATGTTATATGTTTGGCCCAAGCTCTTCTAACCCTAACTGATGGAGTGTGCAGCTTTTCATTTCTTAAACAACCATGTAGGAAGACACATCATGGCCATATTCCAGAACGACAATGTCAAGATTCATCATGCTCAAATTGTGAAAGAATGGTTGGGAGGGAGCATGAAGAATCATTTTCACACATGAATTGGCACCTCTAAGTCCAGACTTTGAATTCATTGAAAGTTTTTGGGATGTGCTGGAGACTTTACAGAGCGCTCGACTCTTGCATTGTCAGTACAAGATCTGGACCAAAATTTACACATCTCATGATGGAAAATAATTGATGGACAGCCATACATCAATCTATTCATACATACACATAAACGACAGACAGACAGGCAGATAGATAGATAGATAGATAGATAGATAGATAGATAGATAGATAGATAGATAGATAGATAGATAGATAGATAGATAGATAGATAGATAGATAGATAGATAGATAGATAGATAGATAGATAGATAGATAGATAGATAGATAGATACTAAGCATTTTGGACATTTCAATCTCCAAGCCATTTTCAATAAGCTCAGTATTGTGTGACAAATGTAGAGCCCAGTGTGCCGTTCCTCCCTCTGACATCAGACATGTGTTCATAAGTTCACACAAGCTCCTATTCAGACAGGGTCTCCATAAAAAGCCACACTGACTGGTCTCTTACACTTGAGCAGGTCCTCAGCTTCGCACTTCAGCACATCTACAGTACCGTATCTATGGAAAAAGCGGCCCATTGTTGAACCTGTGAGGTCAGGAAATGCAGAACAGATTGCACACAGCTGCTCTCTTAGAATCTGCATACAAAAGCCGCTGGAGCAAAACGCCCTGTTGCTGCAAGAAATGGGTATTTAAACAATGCTAATTGAATTAGTTATAGAGACTCTCCTGAATATGCATAAACACATCTCATCAACTCATGCACTGTGTCAGCCGAAATGCACATGGTATAGTCGATTTTCAAAAGCAGTCCTCTTGTGCTATTAAAAAATGCTGTCATGAATCAGAAAAACTTCACTCCAATAGGAACAGCAACCAGCTGTGCCTGAAATATTAATGTCCGTTTCTGCCTCTGTATGCTGACAGCCTAATTAGGAGCTCATTAATATTCAAGTGCACAATCATTTTGGGTTAAAGCAATTCCAAAATTTACTCGTTTAACCTTTAAGGCACAAAACATGGATTTTAAAGGAGGCAGTGTTGTATGTTTTTTAGCGACGCTCTGGGTGAGTTAACGAAGATTTTTACCACAGGGCTCTTTTTTTCATTATATCGGGTGTTAAACGGCTTTGAGAGGCAGAGGATTTGTTGCATCCAAACCGTTTACACAAACGGTTGTAGGTCAACCACAACCCCACATGGATTTTCGGTTTCCCAAATACTACATCATTCATTGTTATAGACCCCCCCCCCCCCCCCCACACAAAAAACCTCTAAAGTGAATTTCTCTTGCAAGCACAGTATCCATAACAGCTCCCTTGTTAAAGGCTCTATTATTGTCCGTCCCAATGCTCTTTCCTTCCTGTATATGTCATTCAGCAAATTTTCCAGTACACACAAGTATATTCATCAGAAACAGCTTCCCTATATGCAATATGGCATTTATAGGCCATCTTGTGCTATAAATATATAGAGAAAAGGAAATTAAATTAAAATAATTAATGTGTTTTAAAGGGATAATTTTATGGTGAACTAAGTCATCATTTACTTACCCAGGTGTTGTTCTTCTTTTTGTGACCACAAAAAGAACAGAAAAAAATATAAATGGCACAGTATAGTAACCAGCATTAAGCTTTTTTTTTTTTTAAAAGGTACAAAAGTATCACAGAATCCTATGCGACACGTCATACACTGCAAGTGTTCTGGACCTCGTCGTTGGTCTTCTGTGCTCAACTGTGTGTTCTTGAGATTCCTACTCAGACCTCCTGTTGTCAGATGAGTCCAAATGACAGTTGAACGATGTGAACGCGATGACTTCTGCTTAACACAAACACAACTAATATATTCACCTTTAGAGAAGAAAGTACATGGTATTCATTTCATTTCGCGTTTTCATTAATCTCGATTTCTCACAAGTTGTGTGCTCTTTCTGGGCGAATCTGAGAGAACTGTGGCTCCAATAGAGTCTCACAAACATGCAGTGGAGCACGGAAAACCAACGGCCAAGGTTAGGGTTTTCATTAAATAATATCCTACATTCAATTTCAGTTTGTTTTTCAGATTTTCACTAGACCCTATCATATACCCATACCAAACACTTGGAATATATGGCATGTGTTGCATATGATCTTCTGTGATACTTTTGCATCTTTTTTTTCAAAAGCTTGATGCTGGCTGCTATTTACTGCCATTATATGAACGAGCCCGAGCAGGAACAACACCAGGGTGAGTAAATAAATCATGACTTCATTTTCATGGTGAACAATCCCTTTGGAGACAATATGACATCTAAAATGACTCTTTTTACTCTCCTAATGCACATTTCAAGACTTAGGGCCCATTCAGACCAAGGAGTATAACAATAAAGATTGATAAAGTTCTAAAAATCATTCTCATCTCAGTATTAAGGAATAGCAGAGTTCACACCACAGCTATAACTATAATGGCACAGAGAAACAATACCATTGGAATCACTTTCAAAAAGATTTTTTTTCTAGCTGATAAACGATAAAAACATTGACAGCCAAACAGAATAAATCCTGCTGTAACGAGCTCAAGCATTTGAAGCGGAGGACAAGCACACGCTTAGAACAAACAGAGTGATATCTTCCGTTGGTGTAGATGCTAATATAGTTATCTTTATAGTTATAGTTCTAGGTGTGAAGGGGCCTTCACTGCCCATAATTCATCGGCTGTGTCAACTCTTCACAATTCAAGCAATTCACAAAGGATAAAATCAAGTCCTACTTTTTGTCTTGCTTCACACTGAAATATTAAAGTATGGAAGTAAAATGGATTGCAAACTGCATTTTATTCTGACTTTAAAGGGGGTCATGACATTATTATTATTAATAATAATAGTAAAATACATTTTATAGTTCTTGCATATTATGTCTCTTATTATGTTCCTTGATTGACTTACAGCCCTCTGTCCACAATTATCAGTTTTAGGGGATGTGTCGCCTAGTGCAATAAATTGCATGAGAATTTGTTTTTTTTAAATATTAAAATAGTGTTAATATTTGAATAATGTTTTAAAAACTTGTTTTTAAAACATTATTAATATAAAACCATCATTTAATTGTTTTGATACGACCCCTTTAAAGAGAATCAAAGTCCCTACTAATATTCTATTTTAAAGCTTTCTAATTTTGTTTTGGAGGTCTCCTACAATATGGTTTACATGCATCCAAGATTAAAAAAAAAACAAATTTTCTCAAAATATGCATTGCAGCATCACCGCTTTCCCCCCAGTTTCTATAAACAATTTAATCTTTCTAATTCACTCCTTTCTGAGAGCCTACTCTGTTCTGATTGGCCCAGTCTGTTGTGATTGATCCAAAGTCGGTCTCGAAGGGCCACTGTCTTGCAGAGTTTATAGTAGCTCCCACGTTCCTCAATACACCTGCATGGAAGTTTCTAGTATGCCTAGAGAAACCTTGATTAGCTAGTTCAGGTGTGTTTAACTGGGGGTGGAGCTGAACATTGCAGGCCAGTGGCCCTCCAGGACCGGACTGTGCCATGCTTGAAACCACCCCCATACCCTCATTCACTATTCACTACATTACTCCACTAATATAGTCTAATATATTGAAGGAATGAATGAAAATGAGTGAGTAAATTCGGACACTGGGTGTGTTGGAAGGGCTGCTGCTTTCCCATAGTTTCTGTTTGCGGTTTAATAATTTAAAAAATAGCAAACTGGCAGCTTTAGTAGTAATGAAAAGCTTAATCTTGAACTCTGTCATGGAAACTAGCAGGTATAAAGCATAATTAAAACAATTAATAAGCAATTAAAAGGGAATTTATATCTGTAGGATATTATGCAAGACAAGCACGGTTTGGAAAATGGGTGGATGATTGACTCCGCTGCGGGCACCCGCACCACATCTTCTGGTGAGATGCAGGAATTCATTCGGCATGACACTCACAGTGCATTATGGGTGTTCTATAGCCACTGAGAGTACATCAGTTGCACACTCGTTATAGCGGTGGATCATGGGGTTGAATGAGGGCACTCAGTAATGCCCACTGTGGTTCCGGACACCACTACAAATGGCTGTCCCCTCAAATAGTGCTCTATTTAAGGGTATAGGGTGGCCTGACGTGGTCATACTCAATTCTAGTCAGAATATGAGTCTGAAACTGCTCCATTGGGCTGTGATTATGGGGCGTGTTTCAACCGAACCAGGAAAGACCTCAACTGGATAGACCTACAACCAATCAGAGCAACGAAGCGACGCATTGTCAAATGTCAACAGAGCTCAACTACACTGTGTTGCCAAGTCCGCGTTTTTTTCCCGCGAGTTGTTTTCTATGTCCGTGGGTCGAAGCAACTATTATGTGATATATAGACCCATGAGTGCGAATTTTAGCAGGCACCCTTGTACTTACCCAACATGATCATCATTTTTGAGAGAAATTGTGAAGGTGAATGCATATACAAACAAGCTCTCCGTTTAGGATTCGAACAAATATAATCCAAGCCCCTTAGATGACGTGCATGATTACATTACTGTTTATCATCTGTCCATCATCGTCTAAAGCCCACCCTGATGATTTCATTGGTCCGAACAGTTTCTGTTTAGCGATAATTACTCCTCTAGGCTACTACTCCTCTGAGGCCAGACCGAACCGCCCGAACTAAATTTTTTGTGGGCGGGGCTAAATTCGGCTGGCATCCAGGCTAGGTATAGGGGGTGATTTCGGACACAGCCCTTGTCTGCTTCATACATAGCAGTGTCAGAAACTAGATTTTCATTATCATATTTGAATTTTAGGTTTGGAGGCTTCCTCAGCACTTGTGAAACAGATGGCGTCGGTTTGACCGCATCAATTTGAGTGCGAGTCCTCATCTTTTGGAAGTGCATGCAAAGTGTATTTCCTTTCGCAGCGGAGTAAACAACATCTTTTTCGATTTCAACAACACAAAATAAACTTTTTCAGGCCTTGGCTACAACTACAGTGTTTGAGGGCGGGTCAAAGCAGACATTGTTCACGGGGAGTCACGTCTAATCTGTTGTTTCTTAATATCAACATTCCTGTCCTCACAAGCCATCTAGAGAGTTTTATCTCTCCTCTTATATTTGATTCATATCATGACTTTTGTATTTCTCACCGAGCTCCTGTGTCATTTTTTTGACATCCGGCGGTAAGCACAAACCCACACGGTTCTGTTTTCTTTTCCTTTCCCCTGCTGTCAATGCGCTGTCACACACAATAAGCACAAGAAGTGAGACACCCGCACACATCACTCTGCCGAGACTGAAAAAAAGAGAGAAAACTAATACAGCCTCCTAAACCTGCCCTGCTCCTATCTCACCTGGAGATTATCACTTAGAATGTGCTTAGAGTGACGGCCTTGTAGCAGACGGGAAAAACAGCGTTGCTCTCACAGCGCTCTAGTTTAGTGAAGCGTGTTCTAGTGTTCTTTAATCATTTCAAAGCATGCAAAACTGAAACCGAGCTCCTACGAGCCATACAAATGATACGGAGATTAACATCTCAGTCCACTGATAAAAAAACAATAGTTTATCACAGATAAGGGCTCGGAAAAAGTATTTAGACATTTGAAGTCATACTTAAAAATGGATGGCATCGATAACTAAATATCAGAGCAAGTGCCATCTGCAAACGAATGACGCTAGACCTTTTCAGAGACAGTTTGTCTCCAGATGATCATCAATGCACACGTACACAGTTCAAGGTAAAGGGGTATCACAGAACATTTAGATATTGACTTTTTAAAAGGGATTACTTTAAGTCAGTTCACATTTTATGTTTAGAGTGAAAAAACAAAACAATGCTTGCTAAAGCCAGCTGGGTGGACAGTCACCAGTAATGCAGAATAAACTGTGCATTTTGGAGATACCCGAGTGGCCTTACTGTACAGAAATACACATGCATCCTCAGAGCTATTTTTAAATGCTGTCAGAGAAAGGATGACTAACAATCCAGCGAGGGAAATAATTAGGCAATGTTCCTTAACATGTCAAATAATTTATTACAAAAAACAGACAGTATCGTCTACAGTGAAGTGTCTTGAAAATAGCTATACAGATTAAATATAATGAATGAACTATGAGCTTTTTAAAATGGAAATGGCTACACTTGAATACACTTGTCTACAGTGCATACTCAGTTCATTACATTGAGGGGAAAACAGAATGTACTGTCTCATTCTATACTACAAGTCATAAGTCATTCATTATATACTATAGACTGATGACTTTGTCAAGGATTGTATAGACTATTAAAAATGTAGAATATGCTGTCTGACCAAGTCTGTCCAGACCAACTGGTTGAGAACTAGAACAGGTTACACAGAACTTAGAGTAGCATAATCTATAAAGATCATTTATAGTACTATAGTATGGAATATTTACGCTAGCTAGCCCACATAATATATTGTACTCACTATATAAAGGTCAATACATTTTAGAGCAAGTTGTTGGCCTACTATAAACTACAGATAAGTCATGCTACAATACAGCAATTAGAAAACAGTGTATACTACAGACATCACACATTAGAAAAAGTATATACTATTAACTATAGAGAAGCCAAGCAGTAGCTACAGTATTATACAGCCACACAGATTGTAAACAACAGAGAAGTCATGAAGCATAGAGCAGGGATCTCCAACCCTTCTCCTGGGGAGCTACAGTCTTCAATTCCAACCCTGATCCAACCTTCAACACACCTGTCTGTAATTATCAAGTTACCCTGACCAGCTTGATTAGCTGGTTCAGGTGTGTTTGATTGTGGTTGGAGCTGAAATCTGCAGGACTTCTCCAGAAGCAAGGTTGGAGACACCTGCTAGAAATAAATGCTGTGTCAATTGCTTTCTACCCATCTTAACAGTGTCCAAAATCTTAGTATGTTGAAAGGCGTATTCCAAAAAATACCTGGATGGTCTTTTTCTGGTTAGAACCAAAAGTGCAGATCTGTGCACAATCAGTCTAAATATTTGCCACATCCCTAGCCTGACAAGCCAGATCCACATCAATTGATGCCGAGTCTGGGAACTCACCATTGGCAGGGCTCAATCTGAGAGGCAGGATAAACGGATGTCTTTCAAACTCCCTCGGCACGCAATAGGATAGAGCTACAACCAACGTGCAACAAGAGCAACGTGAAGCGGAGCTGGTTGACAGATTAAACTTTCGCTGTATCCGGTCGGCAGAACTGCAAACACATCTTCCCTTCTTAAGAATGATTTCAGTACCGTTCTTATTTTTTTTTCTCAAAGAAAAGCTTAACTCCAAGTCTTCAAGAGCCACGGCAAAACCTTTTATTTGAAAGGCCGCCGTTCACCAGCTTCTTTGTTTACAAGTAGCACACAGAATCTCCGCAAGTCTGCCGTCATTATGTTAAGCCCACCCACTGACTCTATACAAGCAGTAATTGGCCTGATGAGAGTTTGTTTTTTTCCAGCTCGCAAGTCTATGGAGAGTTGCTAGACGACACTGGCTGGAAATTAGATTTGCTGCCGCTAGGGTGTGTCTAGATTTCTAGGCTACATTGGATGAGTATTCGATTACAACTACAAACTAGGGATAGACAACAGTGGTCGAGTACTCAAATGTGACAGCGACGATCGATCATGAAAACAATGATCGCCCTGACTTTAAAACGTATATTTGTCTTTTTTCGGATAGGTTATTGCACCATTTTGGGCAGTAACTGAGGTCTGATTGGTTGGCGTTAAACAGCACACCTTCCAAACCTTGAAATGAAGTGGAACTGAATCACGCAATGATGCCTGGAAGCACTGTGAATGATCATGAAATACAGTTCAAGATGTGCAGCGCCAATCTCTCATATACACAGTTCTCATACACTGAGAACATGATTGTAATAGAATGCTGTATTATCTGTGCTTTAGTTCCCCTTGTATCAGCTGTTAAAGGAAATCCACAACGAGAATCAGAGCACGGTCAAGTTCATGTGCGCATCCGCGTCCTTTTCCACAGATGTAAGTTGTACTATACTAGTTATACTAGCATGGCAAAGTTCATGTGTGTATTTGAGTCCTTTTGGGCAGATGTAAAATGTAGGCATATATATTTTTAATCTCATATAGAATGCATTTGGAGTTCATTAATCGGCTAGCAAAGCTCTGCAGGGTGGTGTATTCAGTTACAGCTCAAATACAATACCCAAATCTAGCAGTTATTTATTTTATAGTTATATATTCATATTTGCATAGACATCTCATGTTTGTGTCAACATAAATTTTCGTAACAGTCTAAAAATAGTTAATATAATATCTCCATGGCAGAGCCACCCCACCCCCCCGCACAAGCCCCGCCCACTGTTAATCGATTACTCGTTTTTGAGACCTATCGATGATCGAAATGAGAAATTGACGAAAATGCCCATCCCTACTACAAACACATATACAATGTGTTAAACTATTTACATGACAGATGTGTGAATCAGACGGTTAAGTAGAGAGGTTTTGATGAAGGGGTTTGAATGATTAAAGGGTTAGTTCACCCAAAAATGAATATTCTGTCATTAATTACTCATGTTGTTCCAAACCCATAAGACCTTTGTTATCAACACAAATTAAGATATTTTTGATTAAATCAGAGAGCTCTCTGACCCTTCCATTGACAGCTATTTAATTAACACTTTCAAGATCCAGAAACATCGTTAAAATAGTCCATGTGACTCCAGCGGTTCAATCTTAATTTTACAAGGCGATGAGTATACTATTTGTGCGCAAAAAACTAACAAAATTGATGACTTTATTGAAAAAAATTATTCTAGCCTGTGTCAGACTCTTACGCTGTTGACACAGTGTAGTGCAGCTGAGCACCATGAGGCATGCGCCTGATTCACTGCACAACAGCATAAGAGTCTGACACAGGCTAGAAGAAATTTGTTGAATAATGTTCACTTTTGGGGTGAACTAACCATTTAATATAGTACTTAACCTGACAAAAATATTTATTTAATGTTACCCGTCACATTATATTTCATCTGCAACAGCATTGTAAACTTTTATAAAGATTTGTTTGGTCATTAACTATCAAATGCATCATTATGCAAATTGCAAAGAGCTCTCTGCATGAAAGACCCACGACTGGCAAATCAACATGCTACTACAAATACTCTCTGAATGGTAGGAAATTAAATTAGATTGGATGTGGAGGATTTTAACTGTAAAGATGATTGACAGGGCAGTTTAAAAGGTGACAAGATGCATGTAACTATAGCGACAGAGCTGTTTTTTAAATATGCAGTTACGACGAAGTATTACGTCTAAAGGCTTGCCTACTATTCTGCTACACACAGTATGTACCTTTTCTTCACTAAACAGAACATACTTTTAGCGCATAGTATAAGTAGGTGAATCAGGTATACTATAAAAGTACACTGTAAAAAATTATATGTTCAATAAGTTATGACAACATATGTTTTTACATTGTTTTAACTCATCAAAATAAGTTAAGAAATCTTAAACTTGTTTTTATAAGTTATACAAGATGTAACTCATTTTTTAAGTCAGTTTAACATAATTTAAGTTGAAATAACTTAAACATCATGAGAAGCCATGAAGTACTATGGGAAAGTGTGGACTATTAATATAAAGCAGAATACATACACTATTAGAAGTCATAATGTAGACCAGAATGTAATAGACTATTGTGAGCATAAGTCTAAAGTTAAACTAATGACTATAGAAAAGTTCAGCAGTATCCTAACTACAGAGAAATCATACAATACACAGTAAAACTTTAGAATGGGAAATACATATTCACTAACTGCGACTTCTGCCTCATTTGGAAACTCCTTTTCTCCTAGTGTAGTGTTTAAGTTTAGGTGTGGGGTGTAGAATAAGGCATTAATATATGTGCTTTAGAAGTAACAATAAACAGCCAATATCCTAGTAATATGCATGCTAATAAGAAACTAGTTAATTGTGAGAATTGAACCCTAGTGTTACCCAAAATACTTCACAGACAGAAAAACACTAGAGCATTATGTCAACAAAGAAGCTGAGTCTATAGGGAAGTATCATATAGCAGAATATAGAACAGAAATCAAGACATTGAGAAGTAAAACAGCATACAGAATAGAGAAGAACACTCTTCTTACTATAGTCATACAGTAAATACTACAGAGCAGAATAGACTACTAAATCGTGACTAGTAGAACACACAATGTAATCTAGACTAGAAGTCGAGCAGTAGACTATACTGTATAGCACTAATAGAAAAATTATATATCCATAGCAAAATGTATTGTAGATTAAAAAACACATACATGCAGACTATTGAGCTAAAAGTAATACAGACTTTAGGGAGGTAAAACAGCATAGCGAATAAAGAAGTACACTGACTATAGAGAAGTCGTCCAGCCTGTAGTGAAGCAGACAATAGAGAAGTCATGCAGTAAATCAAGCAGTGCTGTACAGGGACTCCCACCTGCACTGGAATTCCAGCCAAACATCTCACCCACGCTCAAAGTTTCCGTGAGCTGATTGCTCTCACTATGGAGCCCTCACAACAACAACATGTCAAAACTTCCTCCTGACACCACAGCATCGCCTTGCTCTCCACAACACGAGACACGACCGTTACCGGCGATGTCTTGTCTTCTTCACACGCATGCGGCTTTACATCCATGACATTTAAATCCAGCTCAGGTGGAGCATATCGTGAGGTGATACAGTTTCACGTTGGTTTAAAGGTTGTGTGGGACCATCCAACGCGGTAAACGCTTATGTCCACACGCTTTACAGCGCCACCCGTCGGTCCCGAGTAAACTGCAGCGCCTCCTCTCCTTCCTACTCTCCAATGTTCACAGCTCGGCCGGAGCCCGTCGTCTTCCCGGCTCCATTTCAACTGGATTTTTAACACTCCTAACCACCCCAGATCAGGACAGGACCGCGTCTAAGGTAAAGGAGAAGCTCTAAGGTCGTCGTAGAGTCCACGTTATGCGGGGTAACATCGTCCTTTCTTAGTGTTTTCAGGTCTGAAGAGAGGGGAGCTCGAAACTGACTTCACGCATCAGTTGGTACACCATGCTGATACTGGAGTGCCTCCTACCATAACAAACCTCTTACAAAGGATTTTAAAAGATCCAATCTGAATCTTTTCGCCCCGGCGTGCGTTAAACGACTCGAATTTTCCTCGCAATCCGCTCGCGATATCGCCTTGTTCTCCTAAAGTGAAGGGGGTGGACATGCTTCGAATAGGTGCAATTATTGCTTTCCTTTGCAGCTCTTGAAATCTCCTTCTTCTCAGCGTTAGATAGATTCTGCTGGAACAGCCGTGTGTTTTTCTCGTTTAGTCTCATAAGCTCAGCCACTTGCACCTATTCAGCAGATGGAAAGCGAAAAAACTCAAGGCTGTTTTCGCAGAGGGGGGTTTTGTGAACGAGTGATGGTCGCTGCAGCTTGTAACATTAAGCGCAAAACTGATACAATGTATCGCGGATCCATGTGAACCGTCATAATGGTTGCAACAATGTTACCGCTGCGCTATTTACAAATACTATCAGCTCAGTCGCTAATGGATTAAGTTGGTGTGTATGTGGCTTAACGTGTGAAAACGTGGACGTTTTGTCCTTCAGAATGACAACAGTTTGATGTAATTGGATCGGATCGGTTGATCTACACGAGTCCAAATATTGGATTCATTTGGATTGGGGAGCAGTCCTAGCGTTTATTCCTTAAACGAATACCTATTTTTAAACGTTTTCTAGTAGTACTTTTAAGTACCAGTGTCTAGTTGCTCGTGTTTATTCATTCCAATAGTGACAAGTAACTATTTCATTGTTGCCAGTCCCATGTTTTTGCAATTAAATTCTACGAGAATCTGCTTTTCTCACATCAGCTATTCACTTCCAGCTAGAAAAGGTACCAGCAACAGCTGGAATGCATACAAGTTTTACTTAGACCTATTAATTAGATAACTGTTCTTATTTACTTTCCTATAACTATTTAAATAATTGCTATTATCTATTTAAGCTTCCCCGAAAGGCCTATTTATATAGACTTTTGTGTGTTCCAGTTGCGACACATCTTTTATCTTACTACTATATTTGAATTGAACTTGAGCCATTTTGATTAGTGCTCTCTTATGACTTTACTGGTATAGATACTAGTGTATCTAATAAATAAGTACTAGTAAAGCTGAAACGGATAAAATATAAATATAGAAATACAAGTTAAAAGAGCTGGCTATGGTAATCTGATTGTTTGTTGGAATAGTCTAAATGAGTTTTCTGTGAAGTGTCATTTGGGTGTTTGCTTGCCCTCCTGGCAAACTCATTAAATATGACTTTGTATTCTCTGTTTGTATTTAGAAACTTAGGGTTTAAGTTTCCACTTAGCAAACTGAAATTTGCTCGAATCGCAGAAGAACTTTGGGCTATTGTGGGATAACGGGCAGCCCTTGTTCATAACCTCTTGTTGTCCTTTACAAAGGTGGAAAATGTCCAGTGAAAGACAACGGTCAGATGATGAAAGTCCCAGCACCAGCAGCGGTAGTTCCGATGCGGATCAGAGAGATCCTCCGGTGCCAGAACCAGAGGAACAAGAGGAGCGAAAACAACCCACGCCTCCACAACAGCAGAAGAAATCCACCAAACTGTCCAGCAAAACAACAGCCAAATTATCCTCCAGCGCAAAGAGGTAAAGATGCCATTCTCTATCTATTTTGAGGATTAAATGTCATTTTTTAAGCCGGGCATGTATTCCTTCAGCACTTTTTTTTTGTGCATAAGTGATTCAAGTTTATTTTTGTAATGTGCCAATTAACAGTTTTTTTTTTGTGGCATTTGTGTGCCATACTTGAGAACAAAAGCACTAAGCTTAGATAATGATTTAGCCGCCTGAGTAAAGAAACCGTGTGATGTGTGATCAACTTCAATGAAGCACTGTGTATTTACTAAGCAAAAGTTCTCCCGAGGCACCGCAAAACTTCTGCATAAAGTTATTGTGATGAGCAAGGGAGGTGAGTCAAATGTGTCTGCCTCGTGGTCTCTGTTTTAACCAAGGTGCTTTCTTTTGAAAATACAGCGATTCTACCCCTAAATTTCACGGTGAGGTGGATTTGGCGCTGAAAAAAAACGTTAACCAATCAATCCACGTCCGTGCTCATTGAAACACTGTAGACTTTCTCAATGTGGGAGGAATGACAGATCAAACAGTTATTCTTAGAAAATGTCAAAAATCCTGCCCTGGCTCCCTTACACACTGTTGATAATGCTTTAGTAACAGCACCCGAGCTGTGCATTAAAGCTCTTGTCAAATATGCCCAAGCACACCCCCCTCCCTCCCTCCCTCCCTCTGTCTCATTTGCATATAAGCTTTAAAAGAAAATCTTTTGTGCTTAAAGTGACTTAAACGCATCGACGAGGGGTGGGGTGTGAGCTAAGGGGCAAGGGCTTTGAGCTGAGGTGGAAATCAACGGTGTGCAATGGAGGGAAAGGCAGAAATGAGCACGGCAAAGTTTTCCTGTTATGGGATTCGGGTTATGCCTCCGAGAACAAAGAGGAAGCAGCCATGTTAGCTGTGCTGAAGGGAGAGCCAGCCGTGCAGTAAACGCAGCAGAGGTAGAGGGCAGTGTAATTCCCCGGCTGCTTACAATTCTCACAGCTTTCTCACCATCTCTCCCTTTCTCTTTTCTCTCCCTCGCTTCCCTCTCGCAGAATCCAGAAAGAGCTTGCAGAAATCACTCTGGATCCTCCACCCAACTGCAGGTATGTTATTTAAGGCATGCTGTCATATTTTATTTCTTTATGGGCTGGTTTGAAAAAGGATCGCTGTAGGAAGGAATTGACTTTTAGCACCAACTGTTGGAGTTTTTAGGCTTTCAAACTGATGGACTCGCTCAGGACGGATGTGGCATTTTGCTCCTCGGCTTCAAAGAGTTAGGAAGGATCGAGTTTTTTTTTTTCTCTTCTCTCCAAGCATTATTGTTACTGATGTTCCTGTGGTCTTGCCGCTGTTGTGTTTTTAATAATATGGCAGATGCTGCTCCTAAGCATATGGCTTTGATTTCACATCCTCATGCTGAACTTACTGCTGAACCCCCATCTGTTTTAATGAGCTGACCTAGAGATGCCAGAACAAGACGAGGGAGCTTTTAAATTTTTTTTTTTTTTTGCTTTGAAGGATGGCAGTTTTCTGATTGTTTCTTGATGTGTTAAAATAAAGTCCTTTTATTAGTTGGGTTTTTTATTGGAAGAGTCTCCTCTAGTTGGTAATATTTTTAAAAGTCTATAATGGATATGTGTTTTGGCTTTCTGTATTATTGGCAGAGATTTATGCTTATTGATTTATGCCTCTCAAACAAGATTTTATAGTTGTTGTGTCATGTATTGGCTGTATCTGAGGAGATTTGATGGTGTGAGATTGCATTTATTGGGATCATATTTTTGTGATCGATTGGTGTATTGATTATTTTGAGATGATCAGCATTTCGAACATTTTGCAGTTCAGTTTGGTGATAGAACAGAAATGGCATACTTTACTTTTAAATGCATGTCTACATATTGGGTGCTTAAATAAAATGTAAACCCTACTGTTCAACGGTTTGGGGTTAGTAAAAATGAATACTTTTATTCGGCAAGTATGTGTTACATCGATCAAAAGGGACAGACATCTTTTGTAATATTATAAATGTCTGTTCTTTTACACTTTCTTTTCATCAATAAATCCTCAAAAAAGAGAAATGTTTCTTGAGCATCGAATCAGCATATTAGAATGATTTATGGAGGATCATGTGACTGAAGACTGGAGTAATGATGCTGCAAATTCACCGTTTTTCATCACTGTAATAAATTACATTTTAAAATCGATTTAACCTTGGTGAGCATAATAGACTTACTAAAAAAAAAAGAAATATCTTACCGACCCCAGACTTTTGAACGGCTTATTGCCCACAGGTTTTGCCATTGAAATATTCACATTGGTTGACCAGTGTTATATTTGATGTCTGTTGTACAGTGAGGCAGAAAATGTAGAGTTTAGGTGGAATCTGAAGCATTCAAAAAATCTTATACCTGCTGTGCAACATGCATTTGGCCTTGTTGCTTTTTTGTTAATTTAGCAGTCAAGGAGAGTGCTAGAGTGTCTCAGTTACCCAACATCAGATAAAGCTGAGTGCAAGTCCAATGTCCAAAAGCAGGCATTGAATACAGCACATTCATTTGATCCAACGTCATGTCAAAAACACCCTCCAGCAACTGGTCTCAGATCAGGTTGAGAGGTTATGCACTACTGATACTGCACACTAGGGTTAAAAAATGTACCATGGTACGATTATCTTATCACAAATTTCAATGCCAGACCCGGATGACCGTGTTCTGCTATATATTTGCACATTTAAGCAGCGTGACGTGAAGCATTAATAGTAGAAGTAATGCATTTATGTATGAGATTCATTACATTATGACAGATTATTTTTTTTTGTCATTCTACAATTTATCTATACATTTAATTCAGATTTGATGTTTAATAAAGTAGAGTTATTTGTAACATCAGGTAGTAGCCAGTAACAAAATTGTCCCCCTTTGGTGTTCCACTGAAGAAAGAAAGTCCTGTGGTTTTGGAATGACTTGAGGTAAAGTAAAAGAATACAGGATTTCCATTTTTGAGTGAGCTGTTCCTAAGTGCAAATGTTCAGAAACTAAAATGCCATGCCTTTTTTGAGAGGGCACAACACAGCGTGCGCTCTGCCAGCCGTGAGATCAGTTCAGCAGCTTGGAGCCGTGAGCCAGAGATGCTGATAATGGTAATTGACAATGCAGGGATTTGGTGGCTTTTCATGGTCGGATCTGTGCAGCCACACAGTTCAGCACACTGAGATGTTTATCCCGTAACGTTCATCATTAGCTCTCTCACTGGCTCTTTTCTCAGACAGCATTTCCCTTGAGCACAGTTTACCTGGAGGCTGACATATTATACTGATTTGTTGGTAATGTGCCACATCACATAGTATCTGTGGGAACATATCGCATATCACTTTCATACGGCTTTGGGTTTATTTCCTACGGTAGGTCTGGGCTTCATTACTTGAATGAAATGAAAATTCTATCGTTTACTCTTCTTCAAGTCATTCCAAACCTGTATGCATGCTGTTATTTGTCCTGGACAGCACAAAACGGACACTTTTGAAGCATTTTGTTACACAGCTCCTGCCGTACAGTGAAGCTTATAGTGACCAGATGCCGTCAAGTGCCATAAAAGATTAAAAGTATAAGAAATAGTCCATATGGCTCACTCATACTGTGTTTTAACTCTTCAATGATTATGAAACTTGAGAATTCCTCAGGATATGTGCTGTGATCAATGTGCTGCATCACCTGCTGATATTTCAGTGTCTTCTCTTCTGAATGATCTATGAAGGCAAAAAATCATTTATGCCATTTGGAATGCAGTATTTATTCAATACGTGAAACTGTTATACTGCATACAGCTGTGCTTGGCTCCATGTAAGAGGTTAAAGTGTCCCAGTAATGGAATTTTGGAAGTTCCTATTTAATGGTGCTTTTCCACTACACAGTACCGGCTCGGCTCGACTCGCCTTTGTTTGGTTTTCCACTGTGTAAAAGTTGTACCAGTTCCTGCTTCCAGATGAGTGAGCCGAGGTGATACTAAAATGTGACGTGAAACACGACAGACTGCTGATTGGTCAGAAAGAATCATCACTATTCACTGCGTCAACATTGCACGAGCCAGATGGAGTATCCTGAATAACCCCGCTATTTTTAAATAGTTTGGCCAGAGATTGAAACAACGTTTGTCTTCTTGCTGTGAGAGACCGCCACATCCAGAGGATCAAAAACAGCATAGGCTACACTCGATTTCCTCCATTGTCCTGTGTGTGTAGCGGGTGTGTGTCATGTAGAAGATTACGTCATTGCAGTTTCCTGCTGCGTCGCTATGAAGACCAGGTACTATTGTGGAGGTGCTATCTGCTATGGAAAACGGAGCAAAAAGCTAGACGAGTCGCGTTGAGCTGGTACTGGTAATGGAAAAGCGCCATTTATTTCCTACAATAGGTTTATATGCATCCACGGCTAAAAAGAATTTTCTCATAATTCCCTAATCCTAATATTTTCTCATAGTGTCTGAAATGGTTCGATAAACGATCCACTCTCTCTAAACCCCTCCTTTCTGTGTTACTACTCTGCTCTGATTGGTCAGATGGCCAAGTCTTTTGTGATTGGTATAACAGTGCATGTTGTAGAAGAAACTGCCATTTACAAATCTAAATTTCTGCTCTGGAGACTTCCACAGCACTTGATACGTGTACATACAGTGACACAAACAGTAACGATGGCATGGTTTTACCGTATCTATTCGAGCCCTAATCCTCATCCTATGGAAGTGCATGCCAAGTGCAAAAAATTGTGTCTTCATGAGATGTCGACAACATGAACCAAGCTCTTCCAGGCCTCGGCTACAACTGCAGTGTTTGAGAGCGGATCAAAGACATTGTTCACGGGCAGCCAATGGAAGCCCATAGGCTGGCATTATGCAAATTTGTTACAAACCTACGTAGGTTGTGCAGGATGTAAGACTGACGACTCCTTTTAGGGAGTTCAGAATAGGTTATTTCTTCTTTTTGTCATGATCTTTTGTTTGATCTTTGAAACTTTTGTTGTCATTTTTCCTTAATAAACAACTCTAATAAACACTGTATGAAGGGTACAATCCGAAAAAGCTTAATGGGGCACTTTAAGCACACTTTTAAGCATAAAAATTAATAATTATTGTTAATTATTGTTAAAAATAATTTCACATTTCTACTAGATTAATGATCCAGTTTAAATACAGATTCATCTTCCCCTTTAATATTATTATTATTATTATTACTGCCTTTTGTTCACACATTCCGGGACTGATCCCAGCAGCATTACTCCCCATCCCATGATCGATCCCAAGATCAATCCCAGGACATGTTTGTGTTAACATAGAAGGCACTCTAGCAATTCTATTTCAATTTTCTGGGATCAACGCTCTGTTTGAAAGAGACTTTAGACTTGCTGCCTGTCGTAATAATCTGCAATAATGTTAAGAGAGAGAAAAATCCATTACTGTTCTTTTCTGGAAAAATGTCAGATATTTTAAGCACCTTAGATACTTGTAATGTTTTTTTGTTCCCCTTTGTTACTTTATATTTGTATTCTTTGCAGCTTTGTTTAGTTGGCTTAATTCTTAACATACAATTGTTTAGATCCATTATTAATATGTAATTAAGTATGTGCTTTCCTGTAGCTCAACCAGTAGAGCGTGGCACTAGCAACGCCAAGGTCATGGGTTCGATTCCCAGGGAAAGCAAGATCTGATAATAATATAAAATGTGTACCTTGAATGCAATGTATGTCGCTTCGGATAAAAGCTGCTACCAAATGCATAAATGTAAATGTAATTATTTAAATAAGCATTTAAATGAAATATTTGCACAAATTAATTTGATATTCAGAGTTCCCACCCCTCTTTATTATAGCCAACTGGACGTTCAAAAGCAGCTCATGTGCACAGTGTACAGCCGTCTCAGTACAATTTTTTGTTATTTATTTATGTTTTGAGTGAGATATTCTTTTAATCAGGCAGTGTTCTGTTTTTTCTGTCAGCTCTCCGTCAGAGATTGATAGGGTGAACTGCGCTTTTGTCACAGGTTTCACGCTGCTGTTGTAATAAGTGTTTAGGCAGGCGCAGTTACGCTAACGTGTTTGAAATGATGTGTTCCAGCCTGACTAAAGGGGAAAATGGTTATGGTGATTCACTTATCCAGAGACACATTCAAATGCTTCAGGTGTTGCCTGATTTTCTGCATTTTCCTTCAAATCTCTGTCCAGCCATTTGCCGTGTCACTGTGATTTACAACTAGATTCTTTCAAAGAAGCAGATTTTTAACAGTGAGGTGGAGAGCACTCTGAGTTTTTAAGCAATCTATTAAAATTCATGCCGGGGAGCGGGAGGCCGACTGCTTCCCGGCACGAATTTGCATGTCTTCATAAAAATAAACAGTAAAACTCAAATCACCTCTAAAGATGAATGATGAGTGCTATTGAAGCCTTGCGTCCATGCTAAACAGGCAGAAAGAGGAAGCAGTGCAAAAAAGGAATAGTCCCAGCGAAGCTACTTGCAAATGAAAGTATGTTTGTTTATATACTCAACGACCGCTGTGTATCTTTAGCAGTGGTTGAATTGTCATATTTGTGAGAATATAACATGTAAGAGTTGTAAATAATTCCCCTAAGGCTCTTAATAACCGGAGTGTGTATGTTTGAGGACGTAAGCGGCTTTGATATGAGCTTGCTTGGTGTGTTACAGTACATCTGTTCAGCCGTGTTTATCCCTGGAGGACTGGGCTATATAGCTATAAAAAAAATCTCAATATTTTTAAACCTTTTTAATATAAAATATATTATATCCTGTAGAAGTAAAGAGTAAAATCGAGGCAGGTTTTTTTTAAAAAACTCCCTTTAAAGACTTTATTATTACATACTCGATAATTGTCAGCTGTGACCAAGAGGCAGTTGTATATCTGGCTTCCTAATGTGGTTTTAGGAAACTGAGTGGGCAAAAAAAAAAAAAAGCACAATACAATAATCATAGTTTTAGTCCATTTATAGTACATTGCCAACAAATTAGTATCGTGTATCGACCAGCCCTAGTGTGTTTGTGCTGTTTAAAGCATTAAAAGTGAAAAATTCTGGGACATTTTTTCTTTTTTTTTCTTTCTTTGATATAATTCCTCAGAGTAATGAGTTGCCATATTGACCCTCATTATCAAAGCGCTCTCAATTGAGTATTGAGCTTTCATGCCTCTGTTGTGCTGTTGTTTTTTTCTGTGTATAAGTTGAGTTTACGTGACCTGTGGCTATAGTGACACAGTATTCGACTTGTTGAACATGTCAGCAGCCGTGGATAAAGGTGTTTAACACAGTGCTGATGCAACAGTTTGAAACACCCGCTGTAGACAATCCGTTCTGGGATTTCTGGGTTTCTTTTTGTTCTTCTTAAAGACTGAGCAATGTGATTAGTTTCAGTTTGATCATTTACTATGCTGTTTAAATTGAATCTCAACATTGTTTACTCAAACCCTCTGCATCATTGGTGTAGAGTCTCACCAGTGTGTGAACCAGGTAGTCAGGCAGGAATGATCCTGGGGTGTGCTTCGATTGATCAGCTACTGATTGCTGTCATTCGATTAATTGTTCCTAAGGACTTGATTAGCGACCTCATCCATCCATCCATCCATCCATCCATCCATCCATCCATCCATCCATCCATCCATCCATCCATCCATCCATCCATCCATCCATCCATCCATCCATCCATCCATCCATCCATCCATCCATCCATCCATCCATCCATCCATCCATCCATCCATCCATCCATCCATCCATCCATCCATCCATCCATCCATCCATCCATCCATCCATCCAAATGATGCATAAACACACATGCCAAAAGATGCTATGGAATATGACATGCTTGCAACAGTGCTGTCTCAATTTCTGTCTGCTGGGGAACGCACGCTCTCTTTCTTAGAATGCACAAATGTCGCATTTGTCACTAAAGTTTATAATTTGGACTTAATATATTTTTAAGTCTTGCCAATTTAAACCATTCAGCACTCGCAATGGCTGATTGTGCTTAAATGGTCAAATACACTGTTTAAATTGTGTAAATTATAATTTGCACTGTGTGTAAGCTATTTTGCAACAATTTCTTCATTGTAAAAAAAAAATGTATTTAGGTGTGATATATATATATATATATATATATATATATATATATATATATATATATATATATATATATATATATATATATATATATAATTACTTCAATTATCCCCACCCCCTGCTCCCTCAAAAAACAGAACAAAATCAAATCCCCACAAAAGACCTACGGGGGACCCACCCCCACCCCCCCAGTGTTAAAAAAGTTGCAAAAAAGATGACTACATTCAGCCTTCACACTGTTAGTCTGTACTGTTTGTTTTTGTAATATTTTTGTAATGTATGTTGTCAGTAAGATCTCTTTTTGACTATATATACTATACTATTATTCAGCAAGGATGCATTACATTGATCAAAAGTGACAATAAGCAGACTTTTACAAGTTTACAATAGAGTAGAAAGTTCAAAAGAACAGCATTTTATAAAAGTTTGGCAAAGAAATACAGAAACTTTCTATCCATCAAAGGATCCGGAAAAAATCACAGGTTCCACAAAAATATTAAGCAGCCCAACTGAAGGATCTGAAGGTGACACTAAAGACCGTTATTTCTCATTTGTAGTCATATTTCACAGACAGTATTACTGTTTTTACTGTATTTTTGATCAAAAAAGTGCAGTCTTGGTGTGCACACATTATTAAAATCTTACTGATGGCAACATTTTGAACAGCAATGCAATGTGAGACTTCGATTTCATCTATGAATAGTTTTTTTGTTTGTGTCTCTACATAAAAAATGATATGAGGTAGAGTACCTTTTTTATTTGTTAAATATTTAATTCACTAGATTATCCAAAATCTATTAAATATTTATTTAACTGGGTAATATATAAACCATTTTGTTCAAATATATTTCAAGTTATCTTGATATATGCTATTTCCGTGATCTAAAATGACTTCTACGGATTTCTGCCATATCATACCTATCCAGATGGATTCATCTATTGACCTGGAAGTGTTGTTTGGTTTGTTTTCTTTATTGATTTTTAATTCTGCCCACTGCTGTAGATTTCACACACTGTCTTGTTTGTCATGCTCTGCAAATATTGGAACAATAATATCAAATTTATCGACTGAAAAGCTAGATCTTAGATTAAAACCGAAAGCAATTTTATTTTTATATCTGTCCTTACACTGCAACACAGAAACACAGTTGAAATGAATTATGTCCCACTGGTACGGTGTTTGGACTAATGAAGAGACTCATTCCAAATGTAAGGTTCAGGAACTTTGCAGCCTGTACGGCATAACATACCATCATCGTCATTATTATTGCAGACTGCCGCAGTAACTCCCCTTCATTATGCCTGAATAAAGACGCGCAAGGACAATGGATGGAAGCAGCGCACGATGCGAGTCCAGGGCCTGCGTGCTGAGACGCTCTGAGTAAATATTTAAAGAGGACTCTTGGCAAGATTGTGTAATTGAGATCTGATGCATACTCATGAATCACAGAAAGCAATCACGTCGCCAATTATGGCCTGGGTTCTCTCGTAGCCTGTGCTGATGGCGCTCTCAGCGCTATTACACACGGGTCAGACTCTCTGCAGGCAGTTTGTACACTAAAAAAATCCTGCAAATGTATTCAATGCTCAGCAACCCTTTGTCTAAATTGAAAGGTAGCCCTTCAGCAACGCCTCGTTTTCTCAGGGGGTCTTCCTTAACCCGCTTTCTTCTCTGTCTCTCTCTCTCTCTCTCTCTCTCTCTCTCTCTCTCTCTCTCTCTCTCTCTGTATCTCTGTTTTTCCCTCGGTGAAGCTCACATTTATTACAAGCTTGTGACAGTGACAGCGTTTATCATGCCCTGGCTCTGGTCCAGCTGTCAGATTCACTGTGGGGCTTTTTTTTATTTTATTGGTGTTGTGTCAGAGAATGTCCTGCGGACAGCCTCGCAGCCATCACAAGACACCCGTCTTTCACACAAAACAGAACCGTAACGCTCAAGGAGGTGGTATTGAAGTCAACACGAAAATTAACCCGATTTATGTTCTTAATGCATGTCTGGCCTTATTGTGAATGAATCGTGGGTGGACATTTTCAATGAAGAATTTTCTCTTTTTATTCTTTAATCAAATTGTGAATTTGTTTTTTTCTAGGCCTTTTAGGCTACTGGATAATGTCAACAAATAGCTTGATGCATACATTTTTTTTCCATAGACTAGACTATCCAAGTTCACTTTCATGTGATTTATTTGACATGAAACATTATATAGCCTAAAGGAAGCAGAATGGGGTTTGAACATCAAATCTGTTTTACATGTTTTATTTGATTTAATATTTGATTTTTGTGTGGGTTCAGTTAACATGGTGAACATGCTGGGCAAAGTTCTTTTTAACTCTTTCCCCACCATTGATGGGAATTCCGTAGTTTGAGACGGCGCTTCCCCACCATTGATGGAATTTTCCATCTTTCCGTGTTTTCACTGTTATATCGGCGCTATTAGGCGTCTTCTGAAAGAGTACAGAATCTCTGGATCAAAAGATGTGAAGAAGCAGAAACTAGGGATGGAATATGTAAACAGATGCATGTGTTGCATATAGTTGCGAATTAGCCTGACAAGCCAGACCCACATCAAGATGTTTGGTCTGGAAACTCACCATTGACCGGGCTCAATCCGAGGGGCGGGATAAACGGTTGTCCTTCAAACTCCCTCTGCACGCGATAGGATAGCGCTACAACCAACCAGAGCAACGAAGGTGAAGCAGAGCTCGTTGATAGATTAAACATTCACCGCATCCGGTCGGCAAAACTCCAAACATCTTCCCTTTTTAAGAATGACTTCAGTGCCGTTCTTTGTTCTTTTCTCAGAGAAAAGCTTAACTCCAAGTCTTCCAGAGTCATGGTCAAAGCTGATTTGAAAGACCGCTGCCGTTCACCAGTTTCTGTACTAGAGCACTCAACGCAACTCGGCCGTCGTCATTATAGCCTAGGGATGGCGAAAACAAAACATTTTCTTTACTGACCACCAAGCCTAATTAGCCGGTTGAAACCGATTAGTTTAAAATATGCCGCGCTAGTTGAAATAACAGCCGCGAGCCGCGCCTGCAATTTCGCAACTTTGTCGCATCTTTCTATGAGCTCTCTGCCTCCCGCTCACACACACATACACACACACTGTGACGGTGCTGCCGCCTCCCTTCCACTCATGTCACTTTTTAAAAATCCCCTACAGCGCGAATGAGTCCTGCAAACGCGGTGCCGAGGAGCTTGTTTGATTGGCCCGACAAGAGTTTGCCGTTTACAGCTCAGAAGGGTATTGAGAGTTGCTAGACGACACTCACGGGCAGATTAGATTTGCTGCCACTAGGGTGCATCTAGATTTCTAGGCTAATTGCGTATATAAAATAACGCAGACATCGACATTAAACAGCATATTAATCAAAACTGCCTAATGTTACTGAATGAAATGTCGGACCAGGGTGAGCTACAGCACTGTGCATGCCTTGGGAGTGTTGATGGACTCAATCAGATTCAGAAGGATGACCAAAACATAGATGGAGTACACTGAAAAAAATGACTTTGTGGTATTGTAAAATCTATTACATTAATTCATGTAATTTATACATTGTAAAATCAAGATTAAGTTGGAACTATATATCTTATGTAAAATTTACACAATTTATTAATGTAATAAATTAACTGAGAAGAAAGAGTAAATTTTACCATATATTTACAAATAGTATTTAATGTTTTATAGTCACAGCACATTCACCTAAAAATACTAAGTAAATTTTAATCTGAAAAGCAAAGTGTGTTTGAATGTGCCTGCCCGTTTTTGTTGTTGCTCAAAAAGATCCCGGTTCAGTGACAGAGACGGTCGGTTTGGGATGTCGCTTTTACATGGCTGACTTATTCTCGGTAAGTTCTGACCTTTCTATTTTAGATTTGTGATAACGATGTACTTCGTTTTGATGGTTTGATTATTGCATAGACGTTACGGTTTAAAATTGACTAAAAGTGAGTTTTAATCACAATAACGGTAGCTAAAGCTAAAGCATTATCCACTTCTATAAAGTTGAGACTGGTGTTTAGTCAAAGATAGAGGGGATTAAATGTAGTTAGCCACGTTGTTGTCGAAAAAGTCACCCTGTCTGGTTAACTTCAAAATAATTTAATGTTAGCTGGCCGTGATTAAGTGCTGGCTGCCTGTGTGTGTGTCCTCTAGCTAATGTTAGCATTTTTTAAAAGTGTCTAAGTTAGTTGTTTTTATATCCACTGAAAATTTCACAGCAATTATTATATCAAAGCATAAGTTAGTCTGCACTCTGCACTAAAGAAGGAAAGTTTGGATGGCAGGTGAACTCTGATACCAAATAAGCATTGATGTATAACGTTAGCAACAAGTGCATGAATGTCAGCAATTCTATTTTAGTGAGCTAACGACATGAAGGTCCGGTCACCTTTTTAATGAAAATAAAATGTTATAAATGTAATTCTATTTCTTAAATGGAATTGTGTTCTTTCTTTCTTACAAACTGTATGCAGGAGGACAGTCGCAGTGTTGCCGCTGAACATATCCTTAAGATGGTCGTCCATGGAGCTGATTGAGAGGATCCAGTCGATGAATGAGCATTAAGGAAAAGTGACCATTCTGTTTCAGCTGGACTATGCATGTGCTTGTCATTAAAGGGTTAAGTTAGTTCAGTTCAGTCAAAAATGAAATGTCTGTCATTAACTCCTCTCCCTAATGTCGCTCCACACCCGTAAGACCTCCGTTCATCTTCACACACAGTTTAAGATATTTTATATTTAGTCCGAGAGCGTATGCAAGTGTATGCACACTATACTGTCCATGTCCAGAAAGGGAATAAAAACATCATCAGAGTAGTCCATATGAGACATCAGTGGGTTAATTAGAGTCTCTTGAAGCATCCAAAATACATTTGGGTCCAAAAATAACAAAAACTACGACTTTATTCAGCATTGGCTTCTCTTCACCGTTTGAATCTTTATTTGAGGATTGAACACAAACACGGAAGAGAAGACAATGCTGAATAAAGTCGTATTTTTTGTTATTTTTGGACTCAAATGTGATACATTTCATATTTGGCTGAACTAACCCTTTAATGTTAGTTATGCCACTGTTGGCTGCTGATGTTTAGTTGAACCAAACATGGTTAATTCTACAGTTATTGTAAATTATAATGAATGTACCTTAACTACTTAATCAGTTGATGTGAACATTACTGATTTAATGGTTAAATTTTGACATAATAAACTGTTCAACTTCATTATATTTATGTGTGATTTGTGATAAATGTATTTGATGCAGAGAACATTATTACATTTATTTGGTTTAAAATAGCAACATTTACATAATAATAGTGAGTAATATAAATTAATTAAACTAAGTAATTCAAAATGTCAAATGGACAAACATTATAAAATCTACTTAATTACTTCATAAGAGTAAATAATACAGATTTATAAAATTCACAATAGTTATGCTCCTTTTAAAATAAAATTTACTTGATTACTTTTAATAAATACAACATGCTAAGTTAAATATAATTAAGTAGCATTTACTTAATGTCTTTGCAAATGTTACATTTATAGTTAAGTACATTTTACTTGATATTGGCAAGTAAGTTGTACTTGATATCGCAGCAGTAAATTTTACTTAGAAAAACTGAGTGCAAATTGTTACAAAGATTTTATCAAGTAAATCTTACAAGTTGTTTTTATCAGTGTAGATCAAGACGTAGTCTTTGACAAAAATGCAATTGTCTCAGCTTTTTACACAACATTTAGCATTTTTTTAAATTAAACTTACCCACATCCAAGTGTTGGGGAATTTTTTTTTTTTTTTTTTTTTTTTTTTTAAGCCGAGGGTGTTTTTTTTCCATTTGATATATGGCATGTTCAGATATTCATAAAAGAAAATAGTTATAGGTCCATGGAAAATTAAAATAAAATTATTTTAATTGCAACTTTTTTCTTTTCTTTTTTACGCTGGCCATTGCATCACATCTTAAGGTGCTTTTTTACATTTGCATTTATTAATTTAACTCTTATGCAAAGTGACTTAAATATGAGTATTTGTTTTGTTTTACTTATTTTTGGCCATATTTTTTTCCTCTTTTTTTGCCTGATTGTGTTTACTTTATATACTTTGGTTAATTAATTATGCTTTCAGCTATCAATAAGAGTGTAGTGCATCCTGGTGTGTTTTCCATATTTTACCATATTTATATCCTAGTATCCGCAGAACTCTGCATATTCCCCCCCAAATCAGTGCAGAAAATGCAGAACAGGTCTGCAGATTTCCTTTAGGCATGCTGAGAGTCCAGCGCTCTGACAATATATAGCTTGTATGGACAATATATGTCTTCTTCCTTAGTGTTATTAAAATAAGTGGCTAGAATGGTGAAGAATTTTATTTAGTTTGACTTGTTTGTTGCAATAGTTTGGTTGGCAGTTTTCTGTAAGCTGAGTCTTTTGTGCTTGATAAAGGGAATGGTAGGGCAGTCATTTCCTTTGGCTCGAACTGCAGACGTTACTCCTATTGTGTCAGCGCTCTCAAAGGCGAAATGGTCTGAGCCGCTTCTATCCATAGTCAGCGATATCTCTTGCCCCTGTCTCTGAGACTGCCTGAGAAGCTGGCCTGTTTATTTCAGCAGATCTGTGTCAATGCTTTGACTGCTCTTTGTTGAAGCTGTTATTTTTTTTTAGAACGTTCTGCTCTCACTGTGATAATCACTTATCTGAGAGCTTGAAGCCTTGGTTTGCTGTAATGAACCAACATTTTCTTGAAGTAAAAGTAGGGATAGAATATCATGCACCAAGTTTGATGAAGGAAACCACGCGCTTGTCTTTGATTTCCTAAAATTAAGGCAATATCTTGAAAAGATTAGATGAGTGATTGTATTTACAGTACACAGATTTCCCACAGTCATGGGTCGTCGATATGTCTTGAAAAACCTATTGTGAATTTTTACTTTTTACTCTCTCCAGTATTTTTTTTTTGTATAAAATCTTGATTCAGTATTCACGAAAGACTGTCTGGAAACAGGTATTCATCCATCAAAAAAATGTGGAAACCATTAATAAGAATTCAACTGAAAGACAATCACAAACATGTTATTTATTAACTATTTTAAATGTGACCTAATCCATCATATTTTTTTAGATCTAGTTTATTTTTGTTATATTTCTAAATTTTTCTTTTTTTCTATTACATTGTTGATGTTTTTTTGTACTAAAAGGATTGGAACCATTGGCTACCATAGTTTTCCCTACTATGGTAGTCAATGGTTGCTCTCTCTGCTTTGCTGAACACAAAAGAAGATATTTTGAAGAATGTTTGTAACAGAGCAAAGAAACTCATACAGGTTTGGAACAACGTGAGGGCGAGTAAATGATGACAGAATTTTAATTTTGGTGTGAACTATCCCTTTAACATACGGAAAGTGTGCTGTGCAAAAATCTTCTTGGAAAAATTGTATCTTTTTAGATTCGTCCCTTGTTAAACCACTGACGTTTAGGCCCCGTTAACACTGTGTATAAAGCATGTTGGTTGCAAGTAGATGAGCGAGACGCATACACCTGGTATTCTAATCCATCTCTTTTGTTCACTTTCGACCACGTCTGTCCTGATATCTTTAAGGGGAGGGTCTATGGGCAGTTAAATGTTTTCTTTTCTACTCTGATAGCCGTAAGGCAACGTTGAACGCGGTGAGTGAGAAATCAGGAATGGTGAGAGAACAAGGTGTTTGGTAATTTTAAAATCTTTTTTTTTGTTTTTGTTTCTGTGTGTGTGTGTCTTCAAACCAAGCTTAGCACTTCAGCCGACAAAGTTTAAATCCCGTCTGGGAAGCGCTCTTCCCATAATGTTTATGCGTTGTCAGTGGGGAAGAGGTGGTCTTTTGCAGCTTTTAGAACACATTCGACCCTATGAGTGTGTACACTATGAAAACAAAGCGGTTGAACGGCTTTCGACAACTTCTGGAAGAGGTGGAAAGTGGACACCTTCTGGTCCGAACAACCAAAATGCATCTTAATAGGGGAAAACAGGCTTAGATGGCCAATGCATTATCTCAAAGTGTTGTGCATTTACTTGTTTAGCAGATACTCTTATGCAAATGGACTTACAAAGGAGAATCCTCAAAAATAAGTTTTGAGCTGCTCTCCACAAACATGCTGTTTCAATTAAAATAGTCCTGTCATATAATTTGTTGGCTAAGAGAAATGTCCTCATGCATTGGAATGGAAAAGAAAGCATATTCTTAGGGGTAAAGAAGCCAAACTGAAACGAGTTTGAAGCCCCTTCTTATCATTTGTTGAACATCAATATTAACCCTATAATATATTTTTCAGATTTGTGCAATTTTTGTGCAAATTGTACAGGGTTTCCTTAACCTATTGCTATCATTCACACAACCCAGTGAATAGCTGAGTCCCCATATCCCTGTCCACATCCCTGTTTTTTTCCCCCCTCTGTAAATGCAAATATAGCACTATTCAACATTGGATGTCCAAAGCATGTATGTGTACATAAGCCAAACATGTTTTTGGATTCTTGTGTCCATCCTGCCTGTTAATGGCGTATGATCCTCCCCCACCCCCACTCCACCGAGGGCCATCGCTCCATCACCCACGGCTGATAAGACAGGAGAGTCATGTCGTGGCTCGACCGTTTGGCCTGGTCTTTAGATAACCACCCCATTGCACCTCACACTGTGACTGTGATAACCAGAACATTTTCTTTCAAACACACACACACACACACACACACACACACACACACACACACACACACACACACACACACACACACACACACACACACACACACACACACACTAGGCTTGTTATCTGGTGCCATTACATCAACTGTGCTGCCCTATACATCTGTTGTATGGTTGTGTTCACACATTCTGTGTTTCACAGATTTGTCGGGGTGTTTAAAGGCGTGTTGTGTCATCTGTATGCGAGAATGAGGTTTTGTTGACTTGTATTATTAAGGCCTTATGAAATTGTGTTTAATTTATCTCAAATTTAGCTGTAGTTTTCCCCATTTTCCCCCCCACCGTTTGAATGTTTTTGGATTTGTAGATTGTTCATGTGGTGTGACCTTATATAGTGAGATAGCAGACGATCACGGATGTGCAGTAGATGAAAGCTGTAGCACTCATTTTTATAGAGACACACTGAATATGCAGACTTTTTGCACTTTAATAATAGCTTATTTAGCTAATATATTTTATTTAAACCATGTAATAGCAGTTTTTGCAATAAATGTAAATGGTAATTAGGTGATATTTAGACTTTATTTTGGCAGATACCTCAGTATTGTTGTACATTGACATGATGCAATAATAACATACTGTAATTATATTTATTCAAATGAATGGATGCCAACAATAAAAGCCCTCCCTAAACCTACCCAATAAAAACTTCAAAAGTAAATTCCTTTCCAATGTGATGGGAAAAGAGAGAAGAGCAAGCTAAGCAAAAGGCAGATTTGAACCCGAGTCGATCGCGTAAAAACCTAGTTCTATGAGCCTTATAAATATTTATACATATTAATTTATTTACATTCAAGATGCGTGGCTTTGTGTTCGAATTAGACATGACTAGATGACAGTGTTATCTTAGAGCGTAAATGACGCGGGGCCGGAGAAGTGCAAGGTGAATGTGTGTGCATTAGCATTAGCAAACCTCACAAGACGATAGCATTATTCCGCTCCCGCGGTTTACAGAGCTGAAGTGTGGACTCATTTTGGCTTCAGCTACAAAGAAGTCACTAAGGAAATCAAGAGTCATTTTGTTTGCAAAATAAGCCAAGTTAAAATCCAATACTCAGGAAACATTGAATTTGGAGAACTGGCTTAACATACCGACGTCAGCCACACTGCTGAGAAGCGTTTCGATAGAATATAGCATATTTTCCTCTCAGTAACAAAATAAACACCAAAACTGGCAGCAGAACGAAAGCATCTGATCATAGCGATGTGGATATGGATGCACCAGCTCTGCAGTTTAGTAGCCTACTTGAAATGGCACGTTATACAATAGACTGCATTAAAGAAAACAGCTTTACAGTATTAAATCTAAAACAAACAGTTATTGATTCATGGAATGAATGGACTATGCACTTTCTGTTGCTAAATAGTTAAGAAATGAAAAACTGCTATACTGTGAACCTTTAAAACGTACAAAATCCTGCAGTCACTTTACTGTTTCCCTTTACTTAGATTGCACAAACTAGTGATTAGTGATATAAATGATACTGTATTAATTACATAAATCAGTTACTTGTCATGTTTTATGCATATGGTTGTGTTCTTGTTTCTTTTAAATGAATCTTTCTAAAAAAAAAAAAAGTACAAAAATTTGTACAATATCGCAATATACCGTATCATAACCCCTGTATCGTGATACGTATTGCATCGCCAGATTATTGGCAATACACAGCCTTATACATAATTATGTAAAATGTATTTTTTTTGTAATTCCCTGCACAAAAAAAGAAAAAAACAAACACAAAAATCCTGATCAAAATACAAATTACATTCAAAACAGTTCAATGAACACAATTTAAACCCTAAATATTGTATTGTGCAAAAAACAAAACAAATTATAGGCAAGTAGATGTTTTATACAAACTAAACCAATGATATTCAAATGGCAGACCGCGTCCCGCATCCGGACCCCCAGCATGTTTCCATCCCAATGTTTAACAGTAGACATCGCCTGATGCCAATTTGGTAGACATCGCCCAGCCATGCTCTATATATGTTTGCTGATCAATCTTAACATATGAAATAAATGGAGGCTAATATTGTCTATTCAAAAGACTGGGATTAAAGGAACACTCATTTTCCAACTCCCCTAAAATTCCCTAAAAAACCCTTAAGTTCAACAGTTGAGTTTTACCATTTTCGAATCCATTCTGCCGATCTTTGTATCTGATGGTAGCACTTTTAGCATAACTTGATCATCAGACATTCAGTCTGCACACAATACAACTACAGAAGTTTCACATTTTAAATAGGAAAAATATAGAGAGTCTTTGGTCATTTTTGAGCACGATGCTAATGGTCTAATCAGATTCAATGATCTATGCTAAGCTAAGTTAAAAGTGCCACTGCCAGACCGGGAGATTGGCTAAATGGATTTGAAAACGGTAAAACTTAACTGTTTAACTCTAGGGGAGTTTGAAAATTGGAGTGTTCCTTTAAACCGCTCCATTCATATGGATTCTTTTTCTTGGTGTTGGGTTAATAGACTTTCAATGGAGGGACAGAAGTCTCTCAGATTTCATTAAGAATATCTTCATTTGTTTTCCAAAGATGAACAAATGTCTGGAACGACATGTCGACATCCGTGACATTCCGCGTTATACTGTAAATTCCATTTTTATGGCTGGAATCCACAATTCACATTTTCCATATCACAGAAATCCTCCATTTAAGGGCTCAAGATGATTAAAAGGCTTATAAAGCAAGAATCATTCTCGTTCAGGCTCGTTAAAGTCGTTTATTATTTATAACTCCACTGATACTTGAACACACTGGTTTAATATGGGGTGTCAGCCCCTCTGTGTTGTTTCCTTTCAAACCAACCCCCCATTTGCTGTGTCTCCTATGGAGACGTAACCTTGTTAGGCCATTACCACTGCACTATAGCCCCCATGACGCTTGGGCTCTCTGGGGCCGTGTATTATGATGCCTGCCGCTGGCTGCTGGGTTATTTGCACTGTGGTGACATGAAATTAGCTCCTATTCAACGGATTTCACAATTATCTTGAGTGTAGACTTAAATGCTCAATAAAGCTCAGTGATTTCTTCATTCTTCAGAGCTGTACTGTTCATTTTCCTCAATGGCTCATGTTTTAGATGAAGGCTGATGAATAATGAGCAGATTTGGGAAGTAACTGTAATAAATAGGGTAGCTTTGCCTTCGGGTTACATTTCAAAAGTTTATGGTCCTTATGTATTTGAAATAATTCTCTTATTTAATCAGAAACAGTAAAACAGTAATATTGTGAAATATGAAATTTTTTATTTTATAATATTTTTTTATATTATTATTTATTCCTAATGGCAAAAGAGTTTTTGAAAACAGTTGCTGCTTAATATTTTCCAGAAATCTTTGATGCATAAAGTTCATAAGAACAGCAATTTGATTAATGTAAAGTTTCCTTGCTGAATAAAAAGCATTCATTCAACAACTTTTAAGCATTGGTGTGTCTTGTCATGCAGCTTCACAGGATAGCGAGGTGAGACAATAATTAATTGCACAATATTTTTTTCTCTCCCTCACATGCCATTGAAAAATTCGATTCATTTTATTGAATCTTTTCATCCCTGTGGGTCATTTTTATAACAATACTTCAATTTTGTTAGCTCTCTTTAAGTTTTTTGTAGAGTAACTACTTTTCCCAAAAGGTTAACTTGACTGTAGGTACTTTTAAATGCAAGTGTAGTTGTACATGAGAGTTCAGAGTAGCATTAATACATTAAATAAGAAAGAAATGGATATTAATTATTGTTCATTTGTAGTGTAAATTCTGTGCCAAAAATAAACTTTCACCCTATTTCTTAAATTAGGCACATTTCAACTTCCTGTTTGGGTTTCCCCTGTTGCTCTAATGGAGAAACAAATCATGACATTTTTATTGTGGATGTGCGTTTCTAATGCTGTCTTGTGACATAAAACGGCCTCGGGTTTAGTATGAACGTTTCAGACCGCTGCAGTAAGTCCTTAAGCTTGTCCTTATATAAAAGCAGCAAATATTTAGCCGTATTCTTATCAGGTATCTTAGTATGGAGTCATAACAACTCTGAGATTTTTCATTCCTTTATTGCTTATATAATTTTAATCTTACAGATTGTGAAATATGCGTTTCATAAAAGGAGGAAAGTCATAAAAGATTTGGAACAACGTGAGGGTGAGTAAGTGTTGACAGTTTCCATTTTATGGGGTGGTAGGGGGTGAGCTATTCTGTTTAAGGATGATTTCAGCGCTCTTATTCAAATTTTTTAAAGGGGTGATGAATTGAGAATTCAACTTTCCCTTGAGGTTTTGATATATAAAAAGTCATGATAATATAAGATTATCATGTAAGTTTTAGAGATGAAAATTTAGTTGTTAGTCAAGGTAAAGCTTTTATAGACACCAGGCCCGAAAACGGCCAGTCTTACAATGTGCCACATCTTGATGTCTTTGTGTGGCGAAACACGCCTCTACAGAATAATAAGCACATGTAGTTCAGTAGCCCCGCCCACCAACTCATGGAGCTGATCGGATCGCGTTAGCCAGCAACAATAAACAGGCAGAAGAAGATGGCTAGATATTGCGCTATTCCTGGTTGTGGAAGAACACAGTCGCTGCATAAGCTTCATTTGGATCCTGATATTAGGACTGTGTGGTTGAACTTTATTTTTAATGAAGTTCCAGCTCACGTGGGGAAGAATTGTACGCATGTTCACTTCATTTCACTGCGGAATCTTTTGTAAAAAAGTATCAGGTTAATACTGGATTCAAATACTGGAAAACTGGCAATACTACAGACATATTGAGATTAAAACACCATGCTGTGCCTTCTATATTGGATCCGTTAGGAATGGTGCAACACGTGTGTAAAAGTTTTTTTTTTTATATATGTGATAGTATTGCATTGTTAGGCAAGGCAAGTTTATTTATATAGCACATTTCATACACAATGTCAATTTAAAGTAGCCTAGAAATATAGACGCATCCTAGCGGCAGCAAATCTAATCTGCCACGGGTATCTCTAGCTGCTCAATACCTTCTGAGCTGTAAAAACCAAACTCTGGTCTGGCCATTCACATCATGTGTATAGTTGGTGGGCGGGGCTTAACATGATGACGGCAGAGTTGCGCTTGCGTGCTACTAGTAAACAAAGAAGCTGGCGAACGGCGGTCTTTCGAATCTGCTTTGACCGCGACTCTGGAAGACTTGGAGTTAAGCTTTTCTCTGAGAAAAGAAGCAAGAACGGCACTGAAGTCATTCTTAAGAATGAAAGATGTGTTCGGAGTTTTGTCGACGGGCGAAAGTTTAATCTGTCAACGAGCTCAGCTTCACCTTTGTTGCTCTGGTTGGTTGTAGCGCTATCCTATCGCGTACACCCCGTGCAGAGGGAGTTTAAAAGGCAACCGTTTATCCCTCGGATTGAGCGGTCAATGGTGAGTTTCCAGACCAAACATCTTGATGTGGGTCTGGCTTGTTAGGCTAAATTTAAAGTCCTTTACATAGAAATAAATAAAAATAGTGATAACATGCATAGGAAATATAAATATTACGTGTAAAAATTTAAAATGGAAACAAGGATAATTAAAACAGTTGTAAAAAGAATTAAAAATAAATAAAAAGGTGATTTAAATAGATACCTATCTGCTTAATTTTACCTTATGTTACCATAGCGTGCTGTCAAGGGCCGGAGATTACTTTTTTTGTTGGTTTATTGCGATTTGGGATCTGACTCCTAGGGTTCGCAAAGCCCAACGTCCCGGGGCTATGTGTTTTCCAGACGGGCTACCAAAACGGAAGCCCGTTGGTGAATATTAAATTGTGAAATATAACATTCCTTTCTTGATCTACAATATTGGAAGGGTGTGTATGTGTTAGGCTTGTGCCGATATCATTTTTTCATGTTGCTGAAGCTTTTATCACGTAAAAAAAGTGTTGTCATAGCATAACAGCTCTAAGAACTATTTTTGTAATAACAAAAATACATGAATGTTTACATACAATAATACAATGCACCAAAAATATATACAGCTCTGGAACAAATTAAGAGACCACTTAACATTGAGAAATCAATGAGAAATCAATGTTAAGTGGTCTCTTAATTTTTTCCAGAGCTGTAAAAGTACAATTTTCAAACAGATTAAAGTGCAAAAGAATTAGGCTATAAAGAACAACAGGTAACAAATTACAATAAGGTCTCATTATTTAATGCATTAACTAATATTGAGCAATAGCTACATTTGTTACAGAAAGTATAATGTTTTTGGTGATGTTGGTTAAGAAATACTGATCATTGTTAGTTTTATCTTAACTAAGGTCCATAAAAAAAGTTATTTTGATTGTAATGTTATTAAACAGTAACTAAGAAATTAACATTACTTAGAATGATTCATTCTTTATAAGTATTTTTCATTGTCAGTTTGGTAATCATGAATTAACATGTTAACTAATGAAGTCGTATGTCTCAAAGTTTTACTGAACAATAACAAATAATCATTTTGTAGTCCAGATTAAAACATAAAAATGTGTAAGTTTGAAAATAAATAGCCTATTAAGTCTTTAAGTATTAAGTATTTGGTGCTGTGATGAACAACATTGAGATTACAAAAAACGAATGGCTGTTTTAAAAACCTAACTAGCACTTGCTTTTGTTTGCGGGGTTTCCGGGGTAATCGCTGCATTCTGCAGTTCTTCAGCACGTCTCCTTCACTCGTTCATGTGCTTCTTATTTACATCTGAGCAGAATACAGCGGTGTTGAGCATTTCTACGGTTGATGGGCAAAGTATTCTTGAGTGCGTTGTACATTTTTTTTTATAATTGTTAATACTTTATTTACGATATTTTGAAGTGCCCACGATAACAATATCGTGCATATTCATTATCGTGATATATCGCATTACCGAAAATCGGCACATGTCTATATCCACCGACCGGGCAGGCTAAGTAATACAAAATTAATATTCCAGTCAATCAGATGAGAAATAATTGTGTTGGTTTGATAAAGATGTTTAGGAGCCCTGTAATCGAGAGAATCATTCTGGTGCAGCTTTCAAAACAATCCCTCCCTCATGTGATCTGAACTGACAGCGGAGCTTAAGCTCATTAAATATGCTTCTAATGGCGTCTCTATGGCGTTCACTTCTAAGACAGCATGGAAAATAGCCTATTACTCATTGTTTATGATGTTTTTAAGTGTAAAAAACACACTAACGTCATTAGTTAAACTCAGACAACAGTATAACAAATTTAAAAACCAGTTCATGACACCTTTAAATAAAATTGTAGTCTTGAGATCGGTATGGTTGTGTATGAATTTTCCATTGGATTTGTATATCATGTCAGGACTGTTATTATAGCTTTAACCAAACAAATCCTCCTGACAAATAAGCTAATTTTTTGATGTACTTTTTTTATCTTCACGCTTGAGTTTTGCTCACCTTACTGAGTGTCACACAGGCTCGCATACCATTGACATCGAGCATGCTTGCGTGTATGTAGGACAAAGGACAGCCACGGGTCCTAAAGGGAGCCTCGCTGCTCTGCACGGCCGGGACAAAAGCAGGCAGGCCCTTAGGCCGAGCGCAGTCTCTTTCCAACACACACACACAAAGGGAGGATCGCCTTCAAAGCATGTCAGCTCAAATCGATTAGGCATTATCACAGTTCTCCCCTTTGAACTCCACAAAGGTCCCTTTCTTCAGCTCAAAGTGGCTTGTCAAGGAGATGTCCTTCAAAACACCAACGGTTTTCAGACAGGTTTCTATATCTAAGTCGATAGCATGCGTAGTGTGATCAGATCAAGGATGGTTATTTATATATATATATATTTTTAATACGTTGTTGAGATTTTTACCCCTACCCCAATTCAAATTTTACCAATTAAAATGTACAATTAAAATCAGAGCCCAAGGTCTCAGCTGATCAAGCTCAGTGTGATGCCGGTAATTCTGTCCTTCTCTCCTCTTCTTCTTTCTTGGATGGAAATGTGGTTGTTTTAAGTCTGCTTGTTTAGTGCTCTGGTGATTTCATGATTGTGAGATCTTAGGCTGGCGGTGGCCTTGACATGTTCAGCGGGGGTGAAGCTGCCTTTAAACGCACCGCTGAAGCAGGATGTGTCCTTTTAGCCCAGGAAAACGCACAAAGGTTCTGTCGTGTCATAACCCGCTAAGGTTTTGTGCCGCAGATGGGATTTAGGTTCTCACTCATGAAGCATGTGGATGTTTTGCATGTTACAAGAGAGGGCTGAGCGGGATATGCAACCACTAGAGATTTTTGCGATACCATTTATATAGATGCACTAGCTATATTATGTGCAGGGACTGATAAGAGTTTTAAAATGTTTTTGATATAAGTCTCTTATGCTCACTAAGGATGCATTTATTGGATCAAAAATACAGTGAAAAGGCTTATTTATATTGTGAAATATTATTACCACCACAATAGGAAATGTTTTGCCTCTAGAGGTCGCTTATTCAAAACAAAGGCGTAGTTTGAAGATGCTTGAGATTTTATGCCGCTTCTTCCGGTCAAGTGCATGTGGGGTAACGCAGCACTGTTGATCATATTAGATCCATTATTTAAGAGTTTTGAAATGTATTTGATAATGCTATTCTGTGCGTTTGCTCGGCAGCTGCTATGAGACACTTGTTGTGCAACTGCATTACGCTAGATTGTAAAACATGTTCAAGAAAATGAGATTTTGACGGTGATATAATGAAAATCGAATGTAATGCGGGTGTAATGTCTTTGATAGGCAACGCAACGCACACAGTTTGTGTCATGGTTAAAAACATTTAGGATAATGTAAGTACACAAATCAACAAAATATATATTGCTCTAGTAGTTTTTGGATATTTTATTCCAAAAAATCTTGCTATTATTATTTTCTATTTGAATATATTTAAACATTTCATTTATTTCTTGTGATGAGCTGAATTTTCAGCATCATTACACCAGTCTTAAATCACATGATACTTTAGAAATCATTCTTGAAAAGTTATGCTACTTTTTTTGGTGAAAACTTTTGTGTGTGCGTGCGTGCGTGTGACCATGTAAAAGTCTCTAGATATCACTTTTGATAAATATAATGTTTACATTAAAAAAAAAAAATGTTTTTTATAAATAACACTTTAGGGTGCAATTTTCATTTAACTTGTTGCTTATTATCCTGCATATTTCCAAGATATTGTCTGTTTAGTAGTGCTAATTAATGCCTCACATCCCTTAATCCTACCCAATACCTAAACGTAACTTCTACCCTACCAACTAAGGAGTATTTTTTTTTTTCTTTTTTTTTTTTCTCAGGCAAAAGTTAATCGTGGACCATAATTTAAAGGGACCAAAAAAAAATCTTCCTGACCCCAAACGCTTAAACTGTGTTATCAATCTGCTCTACATTGTGACACCATAGCATTTTCCCTTGTTTTATTAGATTCTCAATTTCCTGGATTATCTCTAATAATGCAAAACAAACTATCAAAACCTGATTTTATTAATTGTAGCTTTTATTATATATATATATATATATATATATATATATATATATATATATATATATATATATGTATGTATGTATGTATGTATGTATGTATGTATGTATGTATGTATGTATGTATGTATGTATGTATGTATGTATGTATGTATGTATGTATGTATGTATGCATGCATGCATGCATGCATGCATGCATGCATGTATGTATGCATGTATGCATGTATGCATGCATGCATGCATACATACATCAAACTGACGTCATCTGAGAAGGAATGCCGTTTCCAGGCCGGAAGTAACTTTTCAGATTTTTATTAAATATTACTTCGGCAAACCATTGTTTTCTGTGTATTAACTTAATTGTTAACAGAATAATTGTTCACCCTAAGACCTGTAATAAGTGCTAACAAAGTCAATAAGATTGATTGTAAAGAAGATTGAAGAAGACTGTTCTGCATTTGTAACAATGGTTTATGGTTCAATGAACGAGCATGAAATGCATTGTTTAAACACTTCTGTAAAACATAATTGTTGTTTTCTGGTGTTTTTCTAAGAAGGCAATGGCTTTTTAAGTAGTGCATTTGCTTAAGTTGAGCTAATGTCTTGACCAGTAATTTGTTGATATGACAGGAGTGTGTGTATAGAAATACATACAACTGACTGGATTATTCAATAATAGTCATTAGCACATGTTTATTTAATTTATTAACACTTTTCAGTTGTATTTTGTGGAAATGTCATATTGTGATTAAACCATTACTATGATTTCTAATATGACTCATACTGTGATATAAGACTGGACATACCGCCCAGCCTATTATGAGATTATGCTAACAGATGACTACAATAAGTGCTAATACGTGTAGACCATTGGCAGCAGTGACTCTCTCTCTCACACACACAGTTATGTGGCATTTGCTCTGAACATGACTCTGACATGGACTCTATGTGGTTAGCATTTAAAAGCTGCTGTAAATATTGCAAGGAGTAGAAAACCACTTCCTGTAGCAAGCGCATCATAATAGAGGTGACATACCTCTCACTCAGGGGTCTCGGGTGTTTATTACAGATGTTATCCAGAATCAGATCTGCATGCTAGAAGGTTCATAATGATTGTTTTTCTTCAATACAGCTCATAACTACAGTGTTTGCATTGTATGCTCATTGTAGCCTAACAATGGAAATCTCTTCATTCATAAGTGTTTGAGTAATGCCTGCATGAAATCAAAATTCCCCTATTTGGTCTTAATATAGGCTATAGATGGTAAAGTGAAAATCTGGGCTCAAAACATTGTCTGAACAGATTAATGCTGGGGTTTGGTGTATTTATGATAATGGCAGAGGAAGGTTTTAATTTATGTGAAAAAATTATGATTACTGTTTTTGTTTTATATAAACTTATCTGATTATCTGGGGTGTCTAGTCCTTTGCATCTAAACTGATCTGTATAATTGCTTTTGACTTTCTCATTGGGATTGCAATATAAATATTGGTTTTTATATTCAACATTTGTTTTGCTTCCAATATAAAGTTACATTTGCCATGAAATATAAATTGTGATCTGAGTAAAACAATTTCAACATGAATAATGTAGGCAGAGTTGTCGGAACTTGAAGGAGAAGATGCATTTTTTGATTTTAAAGATTATGTGCACAGAAAAAAAAGGATTTATTATAAATTGCAATATTCTATAAAAAATAAGAATTGTCATTTTGACTTCATGGTGACATGGCTGCAGAGTTTCTTGCATGTGCATGGAGCTTCAAAACATTTAGTAAAACAAAAATAGTAAAATGTTGTTTATTACTATTTATTAGAGCTGCACGATTAATTGTTAAGAGTTCAATTTAAACAACAACGTGATATAATTCCTAAATGACAGTGATTCTATTAAACCTCTGACAAACTTGGTCTTTTCAACCACATAGTATCATTATTTCAGTGTTACAAATATTCTTATTCTCTAAGTGGATCTAAGCTCATGGAATAAAGCACAAGTGCACTTTTGCTAGTTTAACAACAGGAAAATTGTCTAAAATGCTGTATGGTCCAAAAATGCACCTAGTCTCTTAATGAGTAATGGTTGGGTTTAAGGCATAACGTGCAATAAACTAATCAGAACACATTCCTTTTAAAGGGTTAGTTCACCCAAAATTGAAATTTATGTCATTAATGATTCACCCTAATGTTGTTCCCAGCATATGCAGTCTATGCACACTTTACTGTCTATGTCCTGAAAGGGAATAAAACATCATCAAAGTAGTCCATATGTGACATCAGTTGGTTGATTAGAATCTCTTGAAGCATCAAAAATACATTTTGGTCAAAAAATATCAAAAACTACGACTTTATCCAGCATTGTCTTCTCTTCCGTGTTCCTCAAATAAAGATAAAAACGGTTATGAATCAGTAACTTGATCAATGAGTCTGATCGCCAATGTCACGTGATTTCAGCAGTTTGACAGTTTGACACACGATCCAAACTGCTGAAACCACGTGACATTGGCGATCCGAATCATTTATCGATTCACTGATTCATAACCGTGGATGAACTGAGGTCTTACGGGTGAGGATTGACATTAGGGTGAGTCAATAATGACATTTCATTTTGGGGTGAACTAACCCTTTAAAAGCCAGTTGTGCTTGCGTCATGGTGGATTTGATATTTACATAGGTGAATTTGAGAGCGGAGAGACTGAACGGTTCTCCAGAGAGGAATCCCTTTTATTTTAAATATTTCAAAATGTTTGTGTATTGCTGCGTGTTTTTGTGTGTGTAATACACAGAGTGTATGATAGGACTCAACACATTTGTTCAAAATTGCTGATTAATCCGGTATTGAATAAAGTGTTTTCGAGCAATTTAATTATTCTTTCTGAGTAAAAAAAATAAAATAATTCACATTAATTAAACATTGTAAATAGACAGCAATTAACATTTTGTTAAAACATCTAGTAAATTGAGTTATGTTATATCTATTTGGGAAAAAAATATGATTCTCAATTATTAAGAATTGTGCAACATACTATAAATTGTACTATTTATTGGCATATTAAAGCATAAATGAAGACAATTCAGTATTGTCCCTTTATTTAGTTAATTTAGTTAATATGAACAGATTTTTTTTTTAACTGAGTTTTACTTCCTGCATTAAATGATTTTGATTGTACTGTGCTATAAACTGGCTTAAAAACAACTATCCCTGCAAATACATAAATGTATGTTTTGGTTGAGGCTGTTATCATGCTCTCTCATTCTCTGTTGTCTCTGAACCGCTGCCTGTAGTCCTGTCATCATGCGCTCACAATCAGCATCGCATAGCAAACTCACACTTGGTGTGTAATGAATCACTGTCAGTGTTCAGCTCCGACAGAACAACTTCATCAAATCACTTATTATTTCTTAACCAGCAGCAAAGGAGACTTTATGCTTAGCTGGATGAACTTCACCTTTAATAGGGTAATAAATTAACTAGGACTTGCTGCAAAAACTAAGATAAACCCATTTTATTTATCATCTATAAAAAAAATGTTGTTTAACATTTGACAGATTTTATTCTATTTAACCCTGTATGGCTATTGGTTTTATTGTCAGATATCTGGATTCACTGTCCCTAAGGCGAGTGTTGTTGAATGTGTAACTAGCATTTTTAATATAAAATGTATATTTAAATGGATAATATGTAAATGTATATTTAGGTAAAAAGATATACTATGAAAGTAAGACTGCGCCAGTAGGTGGCAGAAAGTAATGAGTTAGTGAGTCACTTCATTCAACCGATTCGTTCATCACACTGATTCGTTCAGGAATGAAGTGGCTATGGGACAGATTATGAGATTTGTTCAAATAAGATTCATTCATGAACAGCACTGTGCAGTGAGTCAGCAGTGGAACGGTTCTGTGATCTGTTCTACATGCCTATAGAGAAGAAAGCCATTTCTAGGCCCAGCCCAGGGTGATCTGCATGAAATCAAATATTCAAGCTATTTATCCATTTTCTACACCTGAACTATATATATATATATATATATATATATATATATATATATATATATATATATATATATATATATATATATATAAAATGAAATATATATAAATATATAAAATATATATAAAATGAAGCCAAATTTACCAGTATCTGACTTCTGTTGTTTCACCTCGCTTTGTAAAATGGGCATGAGACTGCAGATGATTTCTCAAATCATCTTTCTTATCCCTTATTTAAAATTACCAGCTTCTTTCTCTGTACATACAGAGTGGAAATTGCTTTAACTTATTCTACTTCATGTTGCTCTGCGTAACATGGGCATCCCGGGCAGTGTGCTGCTTATCTGAGCTGTCAGCCTTCATCAATCTGCTCTACATCATCATCATCACAAGCAGATGCGGCGGGCTGACGCTTTGCCTACTGATGTCTCAGCACAGGTTTATTTATACACACTGGCCATATTGACTCAGGGCTTATTTTTGCCTTAGTGGCTTTTCATGCTGAGCAGAGAGAGGCAGAGCTCGTCCAGGGGTCCTGTATCAATGCACTTCAGACTGCTGAAATCAATAGGCCCGTCTCCACCAATAGCAAGGATTCCAGGGCACACAACATTGGTATTGGTGTCAAACTAACAACCTCTTTATTGGAAACCTGAATGTTGGCGATAATCATAATTATTTATACATAATAGTATCAGCAACAGGCTATATATATATATATATATATATATATATATATATATATATATATATATATATATATATATATATACACACACATAATGTATATATGTAAATGTAGGTTCATCTAATAGATGATACAAAATATATAGTAAAATATGACATAGGGATGCACGATATTGGATTTTTGCCGATATCCGATATGCCGATATTTTTCAGCTCATTTTGGCCGATACCGATGCCGATATATGTTTATTTTTTCCCTTTGTTTGGAAACAACACCATTTTGAGCAAAAACTATTTTTTTTCATTCTGGTTTCAGATTTCTGAGGTATCCTTACTAAAAGGATTCTTGTTGAAGATAAATAAATGTTAATAAAGTTCTTTTTATGATAAGAGTATATTAAAAGCCCTGAAAATAACAATAATAAAGTCAGTAATTTTTCACCCCAGATGCAGCTGTAACCTAAATATTGTATTTTTGGATTTAACGTTTGTGCACATGAAGTGGGGGTGGCATGACATCCATTGATGCTGTCTTTTAATTCTACAATTATTGTAGAGCTCCTTGGATTATTTTTCATCATCCATTTCGTAAAATTTTATTACAGATTAATACACTGTATATAAAAGTATTTAATTTACAAGTGTCATGCTTGTGATTTATGACATCATTACTGATTTGTTTATTCAGAACAAGAAGTAACTTATTTGTGTATTCTACTTTTCATTGTATTAGTGTAACAACAGCGCACCCACTACATGTATAAATATATAGCGGTCTAGAGGGAGGGCACTAGGACCTGGAGGAGCTTCTGCTGCTGTGGAGGCTGCCGCACGCGCTAGAGAGTGGGACTGGGGAGACGCGATTGGGCTTGTTTTGGGCTAGTTTTGTTGTGAAAACGTGGCAAATCTGCTGCTGCTGACGGTCACGTCCTTCTGTACGTGCATTCAGAAATTCAAGGCAGCATTTAAAAACAGTCAATATAAATCACTGTACATGCAATGTATTTTCTTGTTTTCACTTGAAGAATGACTGCAGTGCTGACATGGTCTCATCGCTGTAGCACTCCTTGCACACGTGAGTTATTGCAGGCACATATCAACATGTTATCATATCGGCAAGGCATATCGGCATAATGTTTTCATATCGACCGATGCCGATTTTTATATTTTAAGCGTTTATCGGCCGATTCCGATGTCGTGCCGATAATATCGTGCATCCCTAATATGACATACTTTTTATACAAATATATATGTTACTATACATAGTTATTCCTCCACCTTCATACTTAAATTTCTCTCGCTAAAGCTGATAAATTCTAAAAGGTATCAGTCAGTGTTGATTATTTTTTTTGCCCATTTATGTTCATTATATTATTTTCCCTACATTCATTTTCTCTGAGCAGTTTTTCATTTGCTCGTTGATGTAAAACAATGCGTCTACCGGTAAACAATGTACGGCGATTATAAAGGGAATATAAACTCAGTCATGGTCTAAAATGAAAGATTGCAACCGCATCTGAAAAGCATTGCTGCGTACATTCACAGCTGATTAGATTACAGCACAGCCATCAGTGTGCGTTCCCTCTTAGTGAAACGCTGAGGGTATCTCATTAATTCCTACTGAACAGTTTAGCAAGTACAGTGCTGCATTTCAATAACCTGCTCTAAATCAATGTTTGCAGGAATAGTGTTGAAAGAGAGCAAGATCTCATGCTTTCTGCTTGATAAATGGACCAGATTGATATAACGTGTGTACAAGGTGTGAGTGGTTCCGCTTATATTTAATGTCACAGGATGTTTGATGGTTTTATGTGATTGTGTTATGCTTCTTCTTGAAAGCATCTCTCAGATAAGCTCCATCTTTTATCTTTGAGTTGCTGTTGTCTGCTATAGCAGAATAATTGTATTGCTTTAAGGTGTTTTTCCAGCGTTTTGAAGTCTTTGGTGTTACAGTTTTAATGCTGTCTTTGTTTCATGAAGTAAATTTAATGTTACCTACACTAGGAGAAAAATATGCTTCAATCGTCTGTCCAGATCTAAAAAAGATAAACTTTAGCTTTATTCTTCTGAAATAAAAATGTAAATCATTATTTACTGAAAGTCTTGCCCTATGTGGAAAAGCACTGAATCTCATTTTCATTTGTGCATATTCAAACTTGCAACATAAGAACCAATGATGTATGGTATCACTGATATCCAGCCTGATGTGTTGCATCTTCACCTGGCAAATTTGAATATATGCAAATGAGATTGAAAAGGGTGGGGGGAGACTTACATTTTGAATAAAGAGTTAAATTATAGTCTGTTCCTCACTTTATCCCTTATATCTTCAGAGGAAAGCAAAAGCTTTAAGAAACATCCCACTCAGTTCCTCAGCAGTGAGCATATTAGCATATGAACAAGCACTTATCCTCCAAAGAGGTTTGTGTTTATAACACCATGAATATGAACAGGATGTGCGATGACACTAAGATTCTTAGGAAGGCATTGGTGAAAACGTTATTAATGTCTGTGAACTTCCTAATGTATTTTCTTGAGTTTTTATGCATATTTAGCATGAAGTAGTTGTTGAGCTGTGTGCTAAATAAATGCTGCTCTTGTGTTCCTCTGTCCATTGTGTGTCCTAACTTTGGTAACGTAATGCCCCACAGATCGTCAGGTAGCAAAACAGGCCATGCAACCACAAAGAGGAGGCTTGTTAGAAGTCGTTTGAATCATACTATGACAAATGGTAAACACTGTGGTTTTGTAAACTTCATGAGCAAGACCACAACTACATATCAAGTACATTAATTTTAGACAAGGCCTCATTGTTATTGCTTGTCACTAAATGTTTTTGTTTCATGAAATCGAAATGGCCATTTTGTGGCCTTGACTCTGTACATTAGCTTTGATGCAATGTACACTACCATTCAAAAGTTTGGGCGTGATTCGATTTTTTTTAAACATTGGAAGAGGTTTGTTATGCTCCTCAAAGCTGCAGTTATTTCAGTAATACTGTTATATCGTGAAGTATTACAGTTGAAAATATTTTTTTCTGTTTTAAATTGTAATTTATTCCTGCAGTGTAAACCGGAATAAGTTGGCAAAACTCAAAAGAATTGAGTCAATCAGCCTCATTTTTTTAAGTTAAGAAATGTAGAGTTCAAGTAAGCAGAACGTGCAGATTTTAATTTTGTAATCATACAATTTATTTGTTCTGAACTTGAAATGTTTGAGTAAGTTAATAATACATTTAACTTAGTCATTTAATCTCATTTTTAGTCGTGGAAAATTGACTAGCTTTAACTAGCTAATTCAATTTAATAAATCCCACCTTGCTAATTGTTTACACAATGCTTTGGTAGCAGTAGCATAGAATATCACTTGCTGAATGAGGACAGCATTAAAAAACATTTAACATATATCTGTTCTCAAATTAAGCTCATGTTCCACTCGTCACCATGATAGTAACCCTATAAAAAAAGCAACATAATATAACTCTTCTAAACTAGCATAAAAACATCAAAAACTATGTTAATCTTGCATAAAGAACATTGGCATTTACTGTCATGGCAAAGCAAGCTGGGAAATATAAATCCCGGCCCAGTTTCAGCTAAATTTAAGTTTGTCTAAATTAAAAGAAACAAGTTCATACAACTCAAAACAATGAAATTATTCAGATTACTTAAAATGTTTCTTTTGAGAACACAAAAGAAAACAAACTATCTAAATACTCAAGTTAATTAGTGAGTTGGCTCTACTCAAACCAATTAATTATTTTGAGCATTATACAGTAATGTTTACACTCTATATTAATGATCTCCCTACAGTGTGTGGTGAGGTGGATGTTCAAATGTATGCGGATGACACTATTATTTATGCACATGGAAATGACGCTACTAGTGTCGCTAATAAATTAACTAAGGTCATGAATAACATCGCTGACTGGCTCACCTCTGCTTCGCTTACACTTAATGTAGATAAAACGGTGACAATGTATTTCACTAAAATTAGAAAACCAACAACCTTTCCATGTGTTTTTGTAAAAGATAAGAAGATAAAAGTAGTAGATGAATTTAAATACTTAGGTATCCTTTTGGAACCAACATTAGGATTTAAAAAGCATATCAAAAAAATGTCTAATATTTTAAAATACAACAACTCAGTTTTTAAACATATTCGAAATATGCTTACTTATGATGCCGCAAAAATATATCTTGATGCAATGATTGTTTCTCATGTTAATTATTGTATCTCGTGTTGGTCTCAAACAAGTGAAACAACATTAAAACCTTTAAAATCCCTTTATAATCAGGCTGTAAAGATATTAGATAAAAAACCGTTGAGACATCATCACTGTCAAATTTTTAAAATTTGAATTTAATTGTGTACTCAAATGTACGATTAATTTTTAAGATTCTTAATAATAGCGCACCTCCACCACTGAGGAGATTTGTACAGCTCTGCTCAGAACAGAATACCAGGACATCTAGGTCCACAAGTCGAAATGACTGCAGATTACCGAACAGAAGCTCTGCCTTTGCACAGACAGCCTTCTCATTCAAAGCTGTTAAAGAATCGAACAATCTTCTAGATAGTCTTAAATTATCCTCTTATCTGACGTCCTTCTCGCAAAATGTTAGAAAGGTATTATTAGATAATCAGTTATGCCAGCATTGACTATGTTTATGGGTTAGTCAAGTTTTTAATGTAGAAATTTTAAATGGTTTATTGTTGACAGTATGTATAGGGTTAGTTTAGGCTGAAGTATGACTGTAAATGTGGTTGTAAATAGTTATTGATGTTTAGATGCATATATTTTATTGTTTTATCTGCCCAGGGACTGCGGATGGAAATTAGCTGTAGCTAAATCTGGTGTGAAGCATCTTTTCTCTTGGAAGATTAATGTACTTGCACATGGTCCCTGTCAAATAAATAATAAACAAACAAACAAACAAACAGTGTGTAATGTAAAGCTGAATTTTTTCAGTGTTAATCTAGTCTTCAGTTTCACGTCATACTTTAGAAATCATTATATGCTGATTTGGCACTAAAGAAATATTTCTTCTTTGTCTTATTGTTATTATTATTATTAATGTTGTAAAAATTATCAGTGTTGTGCTGCTTCATGTTTTTGAAGAAACGGCTTTTTTAAGGTTTGATGAATATAAAGTTAAAAAGAACAGTGTTTATTAAAGTTTTGTAACATTTATAAATGTGTTCTGTCACTTTTGATCAATTTAATTTGTGTTTGTATGCATGTATACTTAAAAACATTTGATAAATACATTTAGCAGATAAACATTTCTCTCCTGAAATGATGGATGACTCATCTTGCACTTGCGGGTGTAAACAAATCAGTTGACATCCAAATGAAATAAACCCTTCCCCCTAATAATAACTGCTAACAGCATCTAACTAAAATATCAAGTTGCAATTCATAGTTCATGACTGTAATGTAAACAAAAGTCTAAAAAGGGCACATTGCCGGAAATATATCAACAAGTGATATAAAACGGTGTATTACTGATTATTAAAATGTTCATTTTTTTTTCCCATAGCATAGCGTATACTGTTGTTGACTGATGACGTTGTTCTGTTTGATTCGTCTCTTGTGCTCTTTGTATAGTAATAAATTGCCCTGAATTTGACATTTTAAGAGCTGAAATTATAGTTATTCATATAATGTCATCATAATTACAGGTCTGACCATGACTTTATTCCAATTGTCAGATAAATAACAGAGTGGGACACTGGCAGGCAGTTGATTATAGTTGTGTATGCCAGCAGGAGCAGAGGAACGGGGGGTTGATAGCTGAAAGAGAAAGTATAAAGCCCAGCCCCAGAGGTTAGTGCATTAATTGTGGCCAATTTTAAAATCAGCATCAGGTCATTGACTCTGCCGCTGACTATTACCTGACATTTCTGTGTGTGTTCGCTGGGAAATGTAATGTTGAGTGGCGTATGATTTATTACAGCATGTAAGCGAGTATGGTTTTATTAATATTATGTTTTAATAGCTGACATATTCCCCTGTGCTTTGCTGTGAAGTGTGAGAGAACATATTTGAATGGTTGCTTCCAAATTGAAAATGGATCAATGTAAATTTATGACTTTGAAGATCATTTTTGTTGTACTAGTTGCTGTTTTATAGAATTCATTAAAATCGGAGCTAGCTCTTAGTGGTTAAAGTCCAGCTTGCCTAATTTACTAATTGCTGATATTACTATTAATCAAAATGAACATATATCTACGGTGATCTCTTACAACAGTTTATGTGTGAGAAGTGACTGGGAGGATGTGCAGACTCTAGAGGTCACGTTAACCAAAGCATTTGTTATTGACCATTGACTGAAGGTCGTCCGTCATTTGAACAGATTACACTGAGGATGATCTATTGTAAGTTGTAACTGTAATTCCACAAGTTGTAACTGCCTCCACAACAGAATTAAAACGAAAAGTGGTCTGTTTAAGGCAAAGATTTAAAGTCATCCTTGATGCTTTTGATTGCACACAGAGGAACACCCAGTTTAAAGGGTTAGTTCACCCAAAGATTTAAATTGTCATTAGTAAATCACCCTCGTGCCGTTCCAGACCCATAAGACCTCCGTTCATCTTCAGAACACAAATTAAGTCCGATGGCTCAGAAAGGCCTCCATTGGCAGCAATGTAATTTCCTCTATCAAGACCCATAAAAGGTACTAAAGATGTCAATAAAAAGCCCATCTCACTACATTGGTTCTACAATAATTTTATGAAGCGACGAGAAAAAATTGCAAAAAACTAAATAACGACTTGTATAGTGATGGTTGATTTCAAAACACTGCTTCATGAAGCTTCGGAGCGTTATGAATCAACGTATCGAATCAGCGGTTCAGATCGCCAGTCATGTGGTTTCAGTAATTTGGCGGTTTGACACGCGATCCGAATCATGAATCGATACAATGATTCATAACAATGTGTTTAGTACCTTTTATGGGCCAATGGCGGTCTTCTGAGCCATTGGATTTCAACAAAAATATCTTAATTTGTGTTCCGAAGATTAAAGGAGGTCTTACGGGTCTGGAACGACATGAGGGTTAGTAAATAATGACAGAATTTAAATTTTTGGATGAACTAACCCTTTAAATCAATGTTATAATAATTCACAATAACAGAATTATGTTTTTACTCCATTTGAAATTTTTATTATTTAAATATAAACCTTTAAGTGGTGGCTGCCATAACTTGACATCATTTTTTTCAAACATCAAATAATGAAGAACAGTAGAAAAATTTATATAGTATTAATAAAAATAAAGTTTATGATTTTTATTCACTTTTTTATATGAATTTATTCCCTTTTTTCAAATTTATTATTTGAAAGTTTATGCTGTTTATTCCCCATAGTATTAATAAAAAATAAAGTTTATGATTACTGAATGTCTTTTCTAAGGTAAATGTAAAATAAAGTGACATTGTTCAAAATATATTGACGTCTTTCCATGGTGGAAAGACTGATTGAGAGATTACATTAGACATGATTCAGGTTTCGGTAAGTTGTACTGTATCTTTCAACATACCTCCTGATGTTCATGTGTTCGTTTCATATCAAAAGTAACAAAGTACAAAGCTTATTGTGATTTAATTAGGGCTGAACGATATGGACAAAATTTCATATCTCGATTTCATGCCAAATATCTCGATATCGATATAATACGATGTGACTACGTGTTCGGTGAAAACCAAGCATTTCTCAGAAAAATTTAAAGATTTAAGCCTACATTTCAAAAATTTGTGTCAGAAAAGAAAATGTATTGTTTTTAAGCCTTTCGCACGTACGATCACACAGATGTAATCAGTCTAGGCTCGTCCCTGGAGCTTATGATCAAGTGCATCACATGATCAACTGCTAAATCCAAATGTTGAATTTAACCAAAGATAGGCGCACTCAGAGCTGTCATATATCACAACTTTTCAGTGTTTTCAGACATATACTGTTTATTTTAGGTTTCAAACATATAAATTCACATAAGTACTAAAAAAAAAACAATACATTTAGAGTTTTTAAAATACACACTGATGTCTATGGAAGAGGTAATAATAATCCTTTCCATTATAATTCAACACGTTTTTTTCATATCAGATACACATTGTGTAACTTCAATGTTTACTCTATTCTATTCCCAGTTCACCAGCCACTTACTTTTAAGGATTTCGGGAGAGGTGGATTAATTTGCGTGTTGTAAGCATAGAGGTTGTCAATCCAACAGATCCGATTCTCTGAACTGCGTCTGCGGCACAGACAAACAAGTTGGTGCCCATCGCTCGTACAGCTCAACTAACGCAAATGTTATAAACGGGTTTAAACAACAATATACTTCCACTTGCATGTATTTGACAATCGGAATATCAGACATTTCATGCCATAGCTAACACATTTGTGAATATTCTGAATAAAAAAGGAAAAAATGATCATCATTCATTCAGCGATGTTGCTGCTGCGGTGTGTCACATGACCAGCAATGACACGTCACCATGGAAATGCCCCCCCCCCACCCCCCACCCCTGGTAGTGTGCGCTCGCTGGCTTTAGCGGTGTATTCAAGGGCACTCGTAAAACTGATGTTTGTTGTGACTGCCAGAGTTGTATGCAGGAATATTTTTTTCGATATTAATATCTTGAAAGTTCATATCTAGATATAGATACGATAACGATATAACGTTCAGCCCTAGATTTAATGAATATCAGGCAAGCTATAATGTGCTGTTTATTCCCCAACTAAAAAAATGTAAGAATCAATTTTGGCTCATAAAAATGAGAATATATTAAAATCAAGTAATACCTAGTGTTAGCCCTAGTGTTTTTATTTGTCTTTTTCAGACACAAAGGTCATGTTTTAGTGGGGTCCACTATCACAGGAAAAAAAACATTCATCTGCTTTGTGTGGTATTGAGCATGAAAAGTGATGTCTCTGTTCATTTGTTCTCTTCATAAAAACATAATCTAGCCTTAAATGCTAGTCCTGTAAACCATGTTTAAAAATGAAAATGAAACCTAATACATGTCTTATTATTAAATAACAAAATTAAAATGATGGGTAATGGATTGTGATGACAATTTTTACAACCTTGTCTGAATGCAAATATCTAACGCAGCCTCTGGTGAGGACATATACTGTTTCTGACTCATGTTGCATCTTACTTTGATTTATATTCAGATATTTAAGTTACTTATTCAATCCCTTTTCAGTGTATTTTTCCTGTCTGTAACTGCACAGCCATACATTTGGGAACCAAGCCTTATTCCAAGATTTTATTTTTTCAAGCCAAATTATTCCAAACCCAGATGAATGTCTGTGAAATCTGTATATTTTTCTGAAGATACAATTTTGAGTTTTGAAAAATAAAACATGTTTTGTTTAAAGGTCCTTTTCTGCGCGATTCCATCTTTCAAACTTTAGTTAGTGTGAAATATGGCTGTAAGAGCATAAATAATACCTGTAAATAAAACCGTAAAAAAAAATAAAGCTCAAAGTTCAATGCCAAGCGAGATATTTTATTTAACAGAAGTTCCCTTTCAAAGCCTACAGCGAACGGCCGGTTTGGACTACAGCAGGAAGTGCAGGGATGTAATGACGTCACTAGAACCGTTTGTTGACTAACCCTCCACCCACAAGAACACGAAAAATAGGGGGCGTGGTTTTGGTTGCTCGCCCCGTTATGGTAAGAGGCGGGACCTTTCCGGGCAAAGTGCGCTAAGCTGCTGTCCAATCACAACGCAGGAAGCGCTGGCCCAATCAGAACTCGTTACGTATTTCTGAAGGAGGGACTTCATAGAACAAGGAAATCATCAGGCCGTTTTTAGGACAGAGGAAACAGCGCTGTACAGATAAGTAAATTGTGTGAAAAATACTGTGTTTTTTTACACGCGAAACATGAACTCATGCTATATTGAACACTGTTAACATAATCAAAGCTTCGAAAACACGCGAAGAACGGGACTTTTAAATCGCATGCTGTAAATTGTTAGAAAACTGCAAGCCACAGTACGAGTTTGTGCATTCCATTGTACTGCTTTTCCAACGTCTAAGGAGTTAGCACTGTTCAATTCTTGCAATTTCCAATAATTTTATATTTTACGTGTGTGCATTTGGCAGGCTTCTATCCAAATCAACTTGCACTGCAAGGTACACATTTTTTCAGTCCTTGCTTTCCCTGGGATTCCAACCCATGACCTTGGCTTTGCTAGCGCCATACTCTATAGTTTGATCTGCAACTCTATAGTTTTTTTTTTTTTTTTTTTAACAGGAAGTTACCATAATTACCTTTTAAAACTGACACACTAAGGTTCATAAACCATTAGCTTTTGTATTTTCAGAGGTGTCGGTGGACAGGAGATGAACTGTGGTGCAGGCATGCCAAACTGTGGGATTTTTTTAATAAGCAAACTATTTCACTACTAGTGGAACCTTTGCTTTCTTCGTGTGTACAGAGGCGTGAGTTTCTCAGGTAGACTTTTGATATAATTTAATATAAGAATTGTCTCTATTCTCTAGTGCTTCGCTTGCCCTCGCCTTCTTCCTGGGTTATCTGAAATGATAGATGGAGATTGATAAATGGTATATGTTTGCGCTTAGGTTAACTTAATTAGTTTCTCAGGACTATCTTCTTTGTAATCCGCTACAGCCGGAGCTCTTCATAGACAAGCTGATAGATTGGTGAGCCAGCAGGCTAGGATTCCCTCGCTACAGCCGTAGCTTAATATCATAAAGGCTTGCTCCTTTCAAGAGTGTGTAAGAATCTGAACGGAAGCTTGTTTTGTTAAATGGTAGGAGTTTGCTCTGAAGCGTTAAAGGATAACAAGTCCTTGCTTGGTCATTAAAGTAGTCTCTGCAGAGAGAAATGTGTGCTACAGGAAGTGGGCGAACTGCAAACACATTTGAGGTGATTATAGTGTGTGTGCGCCTCGAGGGAGTGCTGGATTACACAATACTCAAGCCCAGAGCCAATCGCAGCGGTGGCAGAGCTGCCTTCCATAGGGTCGCTAGATTATTGAGGTCGCCCCTGTTTTTGAGCAGGATTACTGCCTGAAATTCACTGCTAACATACTTTCCAGGTTATATAACATCACAGGGTATTTGTTGTAATTGCATCATAAATGTGGTTATGAAACGCCAGCGTTCCTCCTCGCACCTGCTCCAGGTTTACCTGAAACCCCTACAAAAAGCTGGTTTTGGTTTATTAGTAAAACGTTTTGTGTAACACATTTTTTGCCTTTTTATTTTCGTTAATTTTGGAATCATGAAGGTGTATTTAAGTTTAAAGGATTAGTTCACTTAAAAAATAAAATTTAAAAATAAATCATAATTTACTCACCCCCATGTCATACAAGATTTTCATGTCTTTCTTTCTTCAGTGAAAATACGTTTTTTGAGGAAAACTTTCTGGGAGTTTTCTCCACACAATGGACTTTAATGACCACCAAAATGTTGAAGGTCCAAATCAATTCAGTTTCAAAAAGCTTCGAAGGGCTTCAGAGGCTCTGCATGATCCCAGCTGAGGAATAGTGTCTATTGCGAAACCATCTGTTATTTTTAATTTTTTTAATGTATATACTTTTTATTCTAAATTGCCCATCTTGTTTATGTACAATTACGTGCCAGGGATCACGTAATCACGTCAGAAAGGTCACGCTAAACAGAAGCAGAAAGTGAATTTATCTAGCCTGGATGCCAGCAGAACTCAGCCCCGCCCACAAAATGTTTAGGTCGGGCAGTTCGATCTGGCCTTGCTCCATAGAGGAGTAATTATCCCCGAACAGAAACTGTTCAGACCAATGAAATCATCAGGGCGGGCTTTAGACGATGACGGACAGATGCTAAACAGTAACGTAATCATGCACGTCATCAAACGGGCTTGGATTATATTTTTTCGAATCCTAAACGGGGAGCTTGTTAGTATATGCTTTCACCTTCACAATTTCTCTCAGAAATGATGATCATGTTGGGTAAGTACTCTGTGTATCATTAAATTATTTTATTTTTTTACAACTCCGGCAAAGATCGTGTATTCCAGAGTGTCTATTGCTGCGCGTTTAGCTAGAATACAAAACCAACCCATTGGGCCACTGAATCTGCATTAACGACAACAGCTGGGGCAACAGCCTTAGTCCTAATGGGTTGTAGCTATCTTAGCTATCAAAATCCGGTGTTCGGCACTGTGCGGACGTGAGTTTTTGTTGTAGATGTCTGTCTTTAAAAAAAAAAAAAAAAAAAAAAAAAAATTGTGTATTGTGCTAATTAATTGAGATTTCTTACAGCTCTTACAGGTTTTTGGCCTTGTCTGTTCCGTTGCTTCTATTACTCTCCCCTTTTTTGTAAGTCGCTTTGGATAAAAGCGTCTGCTAAATGATTAAATGTAAATGTAAATTCCAGCCTGATCCTAGTGTCGTGTGCAGACAGGGTTGCCAAGTTTTTACAACAAAACCCGCCAACTACTAGCCCTAAACAATAGCTTCTCCGGGGGAAAAAAATGGCATTTGGGGGGTAAAATGTGTGTTATTTTGGCAAGGTTGTCTGCTAAAATTCGCACTCATGGGTCTATATTTCACATAATAGTCGCTTCAACACGCAGACATAGAAAACAACCGGCGGGGAAAAAAACGTGGACTTGGCAACACATTGCAGTCGAACTATGTTGACATTTGACAATGCGTCTCTCCGTTGCTCTGATAGGTTGTAGGTCTATCCAGTTGATGTCTTTCCTGGTTCGGTTGAAACACGCCCCATAACCACAGCCCAATGGAGCAGTTTCAGACTCTGATATTCTGACTAGAATTGAGTATGACCACGTCAGGCTTGAATTAATCCTTTAATGTAGGTTTTTTCTCTCAATTGCACTGGTTTATTTCAGTTAATAAAAATGTTTTCATTCAAAAGGTATTTCAGAGTTAAGTTCAGTATGCGGTTACCATCCTCATTAATAATGAAACCATATTTAGCACTCTAAAATTGAAGTTTTGCTTTGCAAACGTTGCCTATATCATTTTACTCGGTATAGTTTGTGTAGTCGTGATCCTTTTATTTTGCCATCTCCTTTATGAATCTCTTGTATTTTCTGGAAACCATGTGGAGGTGACTGTGTGTTTCCGAGAAGCATGTGTCAGCCTTGGCCTCAACAAACACGACTGTCCACTTGATTGCCAAGAATTCATTAGAGTGTAGAGGACTCGTTCGGCTATTAACAGTGGCTTTTTTTCAATCATTTGCCACTGTTATGTTCCTGTTAAGAGTTTGCTGAATCTGTTACAAGTGGCTCTTCAACGTCAACATAATTGCCTCAAATCTTCACAGTCCAGCAACAAGAGGGCAGGCAGACACTTTACCATAGATGTTAATACATAGAGCCACATTAGCAGCAGCTGCTCATTACTGCGATACGTCTGTGCATTCACCATATGAAGGGGTCACGATCAGCTTGTAAAGTAAATTGACAGATGCAGCAGCAGCAGTCTCCCAAGATTTTCACGAGATCTGGTTTGTCATCCATGTCAGACAATTGTGTATTTTGCAGATTAGTAAAATGCTAAATGTATTGGTATTTATGAGTTTTACAATTGGGAATAAAGCTGTGTTCATGGGTGATTTAAAATATTAAAAAGACTATTTCAACAAAATAAATAGGGAAGTCTTGTATGCTCACTAAGGCTGCATTTTTCATATTAAACTATGTTATTCCTTTAACTAAGACGAGTTGATCCATACCTCTCTCGTCTCAGTGTGTGCACTTAATCTCTCTGACGCGCGGTGATGATCTGATAGCATTTAGCTTAGCCAACTAAGCCCAGTTCATTCACTATGGTACCAAACAGAGATCAAGTTAGAAGCGACCAAACACCTCCACGTTTTCCCTATTTAAATACAGTTACACTAATAGTTGAACGATCAAGTATGGTGACATAAAAGAAAGCATGGCGCTTTTCTAAGCAGATTAAAAAGGAGAACTATAATGTATGGCGGAATAGCACTTCTAAGATTACTTTGACTCGACGCAGTAAAAAGTCCCGGCTGAAACATCCTCCCTCACGTCTCCCCCTCCCCCCTATTGACAGAAATGAGAGAGGCAGGGGGAGATGTGAGGGAGGATTTTTCAGCCGGGACTTTTTAACAATAAATAACAATACAATTGTTTTGTTTTTTTTATAACAATTTAAAGTCTTCTATTTCATGTGTCTACATTGAGGATAGTTTTTCAGGATTCTTGGATAAATAGCCAGTTCAAAACACATTTGATCTATTTAGTGTAATAGAGAGAGAGAGAGAGAGAGAGAGAGAGAGAGAGAGAGAGAAGCGTCTGCCAAATGTGTGTGTATGTATGTGTGTATATATATATGTGTGTGTGTGTGTGTGTGTGTGTGTGTGTGTGTGTGTGTGTGTGTGTGTGTGTGTGTGTGTGTGTGTGTGTGTGTGTGTATATTAGGGCCGGGACTCGATTAAAAAAATTAATCTAATTAATTAGAGGCTTTGTAATTAATTAATCGAAATTAATCGCATTTTAATCGCATATAAATATTTGACCTGAGAACAATGAGAAGTAATTTTTCACATGTATTTTTAGTATACCATTGAATAATGACTGAATACATAAGCTTAATCAACAAAATATAGTTTATTTATTTCAGTCCAGCAGACCAGTGCAATGTTTGCCATTAAGTTAAGCAAAAGCATATTTGTGATATTTGAGGCTCGATGTGCTGCGGTGATACGCAAATTCCTTGTTGTATAGCTTGCACACAACCCTGCTCTTGACGACGCTTCCATCCTTTCGTTCTTTCGTTTTTAAAACAAAATTTCCCATCCACGGGGTCTCATGGACCGCAAAGCGGTCTCATCAGCTTCTTCTTTCATGTTCGCTCATGCCCTGCATCTCAATCAGCTCCCTAGTTCCCTAGTCAGGGCACTGATCAGGACATAAGTCAATGGGCTGACTCCCTGATCAGTGCCCTGACTACTGAACTAGGGAGCTGATTGAGACGCACCCATGTTGTTGTCGTGACTCCGGAGCGCTAGTTGGTGTTCCAGTATAATTGGTCCGTCGAAACTGATTTATTGAAAAACGTTCCGCGGTGCAAAAATAAATGCGGTTAAATTTTTAATTTTTTTGCGTAATTAATTAACGTGTTAAAGTCACGTAATTAATTAATCTTAATTAACGCGTTAAAGTCCCGGCCCTAGTATATATATATATATATATATATATATATATATATATATATATATATATATATATATATATATATATATATATATATATATATATATATATATATATATATATATATATATATATATATGTATGTATGTATGTATGTATGTATGTATGTATGTATATGTGTGTGTGTGTGTGTATATATGTATGTATATAAAGTGTGTATATATATGTATATATAGTGTATATTGTGTTTATGTATTTTAGTTTTGTATGTATTTTTTTGTTATTATGAAATTTTTTGTTTTTAAGATGCAAGAAATGCTTCTGTTAGGGTTTGGATGAACTTTTTTTAAAAAAGCATTTTTTTTTTTTAAAGACAGTTTGTCAACTAGTGGTTCAGGCAATCCGCCGACTAATTGATTATGAAATAGCTATAATAGTTTTTTACATCCTTATTGTGAGATTGCACACTTCCTTTCATATGAATTTGGTTGCTCTGCGGTAACGCTGAGAACCCCTGACAGGACCAGAGCAAAGCGTTACGCTGGCATGAAGCTCACCTCGCTCTTACTAAACACCCTACTGAAGGCCTGTCAGATTGATGTTTAGAGGTGTTAAAAAGATTTTTTCCATCTCTCCCTCATTTTTTCCTTCTCGTAAACTACGGTTACATGATTGAGTTTGACGTGATCCAAAGCCCCTCTAAATGTCACATGTTGATTTTATGGTGATATGCGATGGCCAAAGACAACCCTGCATGTTGTTGTGCAGTTAAATGATGTATCTGGCAGGTTGCTCTGGCTTAATCTGCCATTTATTGCTCTGTTGTATTCTGAGCATTTTTCCAACCTCACTGCCATGCGAGAGAGTCCCGGATAATTTATCTGACTCAAAGAATTAAGTAAGCTACATGGCGTCAATGAATTGTTCTGTTACTCTTCACGCCGTCCGTTCCTATTATCTTTCTGCTTTGCTGTAATCCCGCTTATTCTTGGCCCTCCACTTTGTGCTGAGTTGGGTTTGACAGCCGTCTTCTCTAAAGCATGAGTGGATATCCAGTGTGTAGGCTGGTGACTTGCTGGCAGAGATGAGCGTTTCATCACATGCTAATTGAGCAATAGATGCTGGGGATAAGTGCCTGCTACATTCACCTGTCTCCTCCATTAGAGACAGGTCTCTCCAGCAGAGGAGCACTCTGAGTGGGCCTTTATTTTTTCCTTCATTGCCCTTATTTTCCTCCATTAGCCATGTTTGTGTGGTAGTCCCTTTATCTCATTCTGACCTTAATCTGACTCTCCTTCTCCACAACCTGTGTTGCAGATATTTGGCTTGTTCTTTAGGCACCACGCAATTTGATCCGATTTCAGGTCATTTCAAAACAATCCATGATACATTTTCAGTCAGAAGATTCTGTCATACTAACATAAGTGTGCTCTGACCTGTCAATACAAATAGTATAAGAGGATTTAAAAGCACCATGGTATTAAAATGGACAAATCTTGTTTTTGTTGTTGTTGTTTTTCTATGGAATGTTGCAGTATTTATCATTAAATGATTTCTCCTATGCTCATATTTTTCTTCTTTTTTTTTTGGTCACACTTTAGGCTAGGGTCCAATTCTCACTATTAACTCCTAATTAGTGCTTATTAGTAGTTAGTAAGGTAGTTATTAAAGGGTTAGTTCAAACAAAAATTATAATTCTGTCAATAATTACTTACCCTAATGTTGTTCAACACCCGTAAGACCTCCGCTCATCTTCGGAGCACAAATGAAGATATTTTTGTTGAAATCCGATGGCTCAGAAAGCCCATCTCACTACAGTGGCTCTACAATCATTTTATGAAGTGACGAGAATAGTTTTTGTGCGCAAAAAAACTAAATAACGACTTATATAGTGATGGCCCGATTTCAAAACAAAGATTCGAACCATTATGAATCAGCGGATTGATTCATGATCCGGATCGTGTGTCAAACTGCTGAAATCATGTGACATTGGCGATCCGAATCATGAATCGATACGCTGATCAATAAGCATTCGAATCTTTGTTTTGAAATTGGCCCATCACTATACAAGTCTTTTTTTTGTGTGTGTGTGCACAAAATCTATTCTCGTTCCATTATAAAATGATTGTAGAGCCACTGTAGTGAGATGGGCTTTGTAATAACATCTTTAGTGCCTTTATGGGTCTTGAGAAAGGAAATGACAATGGTGTCAAAGAAAGCCATCGGATTTCAACAAAAATAACTTAATTTGTGTTCCAAAGATGAGCGTAGGTCTTACTGGTGTCGAACGATGTTAGGGTAAGTAATTAATGAGAGAATTTTCCTTTTTGGGTGAACTAACCCTTTTAGTTAAGGTACTGGGTAGGATTAAGGCATGTAGAATAAGGCATCATTATGCACTTTAATAAGTACTAATAAACAGCCAATATCCTAGTAATATGTATTCCAATAACCAACTAGTTAATAATGAGAACTAGACCCTAAACTAAAGTGTTAACCTTTTTTTAAGTCATGTGCCCTTGTTATCTTTAATCAGTATAAACTTTCCCTCCTTCTTGGAGCGACGACATCTTTTTTTCTCTGGTGATGTGTTTGCTAGCGCGAGGGCAGGACAACCTGTCACTCACATGAGATCACAGCAATAGCAAACAACAACCATCCAATCAATTCTCCATGGATAAAATAAAGTCCACCCTTATTTTTCTTGTTCAGGAAGCCGCTTCACTCAGATGTGTCACAAATTATGGAAGAAGCTTCCGCAACTTCTGACTTTAATGATGACCTGTGAATAAGAGAGTGATTAACTTTCCAGTGGTACATTGTGTTCTGAGATTGTTGTTTAAATATATTCTGCTCCCTCTGTGACAAGAGTCTGTTAACGACATGTTAAAATGTTATCATGTATTATTATCCTTTTGGATATAGACTTTGGAATTGACATAAGGGATTCTTCTGTCAATCGGCCAGTGTTGTATTCTGAAAGTGGCTGAATATAAGTAGATATTTTAATGTGGATGTAAGATACTAAATCACCTTGGTCTGTGTTTGTTTGTGTTTTTTTCAGTGCGGGACCCAAGGGCGACAATATCTATGAGTGGAGATCCACCATCTTGGGGCCTCCAGGTTCAGTCTATGAGGGTGGCGTGTTCTTTCTGGACATCACCTTCTCTTCTGATTACCCCTTCAAGCCACCAAAGGTACAGTAAGAGCAAGAGTTTGTTGTTAGTTGTCAGCAGCACAAACTCAAAACCAATGTTACTCATGTATTTTGAGGCTTTTCCACTTGGGTCTCTCCAGCGCTGGAAAGCTTTTCTAAAATTACCGTGGGCCCAGTGATATTTTTTCAGTGAACATATTCCTTTGACATTTTCTCCTTCTAGAGTCATCATGAGTGTAAATGCCCCCTACTGCTGATTGGCTTCACGTTTGTTGTGGTCCTCAGTCCAATGCATTTTCAACAGCGTTTTTCAGAATTTTCAATCCTGCTTTAATAGATCTGCGTTCCTGTAAATCTTTCTTCCAACTCTAATCTACGTTTTTGAGCTCACATGAAAATTACAGGCAAGTGTGCCAGGGCAGTGGTTTGAAATTAACTCAGGACTATAGTGCCTACATTGGCAGCTGCCTTCTAAGAAAGAATCCTGACTGAAATGGAACTTCTTAAGTGAGTGATGCATGAAAAAGGAGGCGTATTAGGAGGCAGCATAATCATGGTTTTAGAACCTACATAGGCAGCTAATTAGGCTTCACAACAGGCTCTCAATCTAAATGCAAAATCAAGTGGATTGGAATGTATTTGGAAACACTTCAGAGGGAATACTTCAGACTTGTTCTTAAATATGGGGCAGAACTTAAAACTGCTGTATCAGCTATTTGATGCTATTGAAGCTATTCTTGAGATTATAGAATCTTGACATTTCTAACATATATAAATAAGCCATCAATTAAGCATAATATAATCTAATAATGTTAGATGTGGTGCTCAATTATTATCGGTGCTTGAGCAGTAAATATTAAAATGATTTCTGAAGGATTGACACTGCTAATTTTTTAGCATCACCCCAGTTTTCCTTTTAAATACATTTAAAAAAATGTATTCTAATATTTCACAATAGTACTATTTTACTAGGTCAAATCAATACAGCATTTGTGTATGTCAGATAAATATTTTCAACTTTTATAGTAAAATATGAAAAATAAGCATTTTCTCAAGTAGACGTTTGAACCCATCTGTGTGTGTGTGTGTGTGTGTTTTGCTATTATTAGCCTGTAGTTGGTCACAAAAGAGCAGTGGCCTTTAATTAAGATTTATTAGGTCTACCAAGGACACTCTGTAATGGATCATTCAGTACAAGTATTGACCTCTGTTAAAATACCTCAAGGATAATGTGATGCTGAACGATTGTGCTTGTCTGCTATTTCACGTGCCGGATGGCTGTACGCTCTCCTTCAGAGCACCGACTATTTCCAGCGTAAAGTAACTACCGAGATGCCGACAGGCCGCAATGTGGTTTATGGAAGGTGGTTTATTCCTGCTCCGGGCTATAAGGTGAAAGCGCCAACCGCGCCATCTCTGATTAATTAGCATCCGAATCTCCTTTCTCAGCATGTTTGAGAATTTGCGCCACTCTGAGTGGCTCTTCGCCTCAGTCTGGCCCTCATCTCGACCGTCAGTGGCATCTGTAAACAACAAGTTTATATAAAGCTCATGGGCTGGTGGGGGCTCTTTGTTCAGATCAAGCCACTGCAAAGCTCTAATCCACTAATTATAAACAGGATTCATCCTCTGCGGTGGATGCCGGGCAGAGCCAGCGGCCCACACCCCCTCATTCTTTTGTCACTGGATGAAACGCAGTGCAACTTGGGGGCCGATCTCGCCTACGTTCATTTAGGGTCGGTGCTCTGTGAAGTCGCTGCCTGCTGAACGGCGTGGCTTGGTTTGTGGTCCACTAATCTGCTTTTGTGAATGACTCTCTGTGTTTGGAAGCATGGCGGAAAAGACAAGGGAGACAGGCGTTTCTTCCTAAAAGTCTATCTAGAAATAAGAGTATCGATTAATTCAAGCTGTAAAAGGCTCTAATGCATTGGCTTGTTTACGGAGCAGTTTGGTTGGGTCATTATGTGCCTTTTAAAAAGAGCTACTTCTCTTTTAGTTTGTCTTGTCTCTTTTTATTATTATTTCGGTCTCTGTTAGAATCTCTAAAAACCCCACCTGGCTTTGTTGCTAAGCTAATTATGCCATTTCCTAATAAGTGCAAAAGGGTGATAATTCAATAAACATCTGATCATAGCCTTGATCAACTCTCCAAAGCCCCTTTCACCCTACGATTCCGGCACATACACGGATAATGCGACCCGACATTTGTTCCCGGGCCGCTAGATTTGGTCCATTCACACTGCCAGCGAAATACCGTAATATGTGCACTTTCACACACAACCGTAACGGTCCCGGGTCGAGTTGACTCGTGACATCCTGATGTGACGTATAATGGCGAGCGATCTCGGCTTCAGCGCGGATAGTAAAGAGCTCCGTGGTCTCGACTTGTGTCCAGTTTGCGCACGTTTCTGCTTGTTTAATTTTAGTTTCTTTTGTATACGAACACTCTCTGCGTTTAAAACACCGACTAGCTCTTCTGCCACTGCAGGGTTGTATTATTGAAAAAACAAGCTCTAGGAGTCGCACGATAACTACATACACATTGTGGCATTAGTTTCGGCTTTTGTTCACACAGCGCTCGTCCCGGGTCGAATCCCGCAATGTTACTAGGTCCCCGACCCGGGTCGAATTCGGTAATCAATGCCGGGACGTGGTTGCTTTCACACAGAAGGCGACCCGGCAATGTTCCGGGAATATTGCGGGTCCGACGTGCAGCGTGAAAGGGGCTCAATAGACACAACCTTCAGCAAGTTCACTAGCAGTCATATATCTACGAACTTAGAAAAAGAAGTTAGTTGATCAATTTAAATGTAAATTTAGTTGTATGCATTTAAAAAAAATGTTAGACTGAAAAAATGTTGATAGTGTGTGTGTGTATAAATTATGATAATGGGCGGAGTAATGGGGATATATATTCATATTTATTATATATGGAGATATAGATTCTTTCTTATAAAAAGTGCAATATCAAAATTATATAACATGTTATTGTTTTTAATGTTTTATATTATTAATATAATACATTTTGCATTATTGTTATTTTTTAATGATTAATATTGGATGTTTAAGTTCTTAGGAAAATTCTTAGAAGAATTGTCTTGATTTTAAAAAAATTGATAAATGTGTTGAAAAAAGGACATCAGGGGCCAGTTGTTCAAAAAGATTAATCTGGATCAGAATTATTTGGATTTGGAAATCCTTTTTTTGCTTTCCAGAATCAGGTAATCCATCTTAATTTTGTGATGGTTTTTCAAAACATATTTGGATTGAATCACCCTTATCCAGATATACAAAATCTGTGTCGGGCATAGTTCAATGCTTGTTCATTCTCTCAAAAACAAAAATTGTAGCGTTCTGCTCGCAAATAACTTTTGACTGGTTCATCTCTTATGGTTGTCAATGTAGTTTACTAACAGTGATTAAAAACACTTTACTGTAAATATATAATATTTTTGTTTGATAATTACAGCTGTTTGGGGGTTATTTACTCATGCCATCTTTTTTTTTTTTACTTTTACTGTGGGCTACTGAAAGGCATAATAGGTAGCCTAATGTCTACTCCTAATGTATTACTCTAACAGTTAAACCATCAAGAGAAAATGTATTATTATATATTACACAATATGAATATTGTTTTTGACCAGTTTAACATTTTTGTTCTTAAAATCCACCCTTCTGCTGGGGTCTTACTAAAAAGTTTTGAACAACACAGACTGATGATTTGATTCAGGTTAAAACCAAGATTGGATTTTGTGTTCTAATCTGATTTTAGAATCACATTTTCAAGATTAGATCCAATCCGATGGCCGAAATTCGATCTGGTTACTTTTGAACAACTGGCCCCTTGAGCTAAAATTCGGGCGAATTCTAAAATGTAGCCTTAAAACCTAAAGACTTGTTTGCTGTATCACTATAGTACATACAATATTAGAAAAAGTACTAAGAAAAAAATATCAATTCAATACAATTTCTCAATATAATATAAATACAAGTATTTGCCTGTGTTGCACTTAATATAGTAAATATTTTATGTAAAACATTGTACGCTTATTTTTCTATAAATATTCTTATGCAAGTATATTTACATAAAACATTTCTGTTGACTTGCCAGCAGTCTTGTATTTAATATTTCTGCTTAAATTCAGCTCAAAAATGCTTCACAAAGGGATGACCAGGAAGAGTAAATATTATGTTATTTTAAGCTATGATATTATGATATTTGTTTAGGATAAAACTATCCTCAGTATTTATTTTTTCAGGTGTGCAAGGTCTTTCTCTGTATTGTTTGACTAAATGTGACTGGAAAAGCCATTTTAAGACAGCTGCACGTCGTCTTTGCATTGGTAGTGTGTTATGTAGGCAGCTCTATAGGTTTTTCTCTTCCTCGGGGAGTCATGAACTCTCTCTTGTTTTGTTTCCCAGTGTCGTCCGTGAGGCCTCACACTAGCGGCCCGTGTCATGCTGGTTGTGTTTTCGACCAATTTGGACTCTGGGACCACCGTGTTCATACAATATCCACATTGTGCCAGGCAGGCATGGTTATTTTGGTCACTTGGTTTATGCTGCATCATGTGATGGACATCTTAGTAGCTGCTGCAGGGGGCAGAGTGAGACACAGTCAACAAACAAGAAGTGCCATTTATGTGCTAAGGGAGCAGACTAATGCATGACCCGGACTACCTCTTGACCTTTTTCGGCAGACTCGGGCCCTCCCACAATACTGCAGACAGAGGTGTCCTGCTGGTCCTGTAAGCCAGAGCTATAAGTCGTCAATACTCGAGATAAGGGCTACCGACACAGTTGGGAAGCTGGGTCAGGTTAAGCTTGCTTGGCTCTCTTGTCTCACTGGATCAATAGCTTTCAGGATTCAGTCCTGTTTTCTTGAGAGTGCTGTTAATGAGAGTGAAAGCTGCGATCCAGCTCTCAAAATATGAAAGCCCTGTTAAAACGCACCCTGAGTATTAAAGCATGGTTCTGGACTGGAAAGTCATCCCTTTTTAGATAGACCTGTTTTGTGATCGTGTCCGTTTCCTCCTCTGCAGGTCACGTTCCGTACGAGGATCTATCACTGCAACATCAACAGTCAGGGTGTGATCTGCCTGGACATCCTGAAGGATAACTGGAGCCCAGCTCTGACCATCTCCAAGGTCCTGCTTTCCATCTGTTCTCTGCTGACAGACTGCAACCCAGGTGAGTGCAGCAACTCAAGGCTGAGAAAAATGTTCCAAGCCTTAAACCTAGTTTAACCACTAAAGCCAGAGGACAATAATTGGTTAATGGGAATGTTGTTTGGGCAATAACACCAAAAATGAAAATTCTGTCATCATTTACTCTGCCTCAAACCTCTATGACATTTCTCTGTGGAACACAAAAGAAGATAAAATTGAAAAATGTCTCGGTGAATGGAAATAAATTGGGTCCAGTGTTGTTTGGACCAAAATGACTTTCAAAACATCTTTTGTGCTCCACAGAAGATTGAAACTGGAATGGAAAGACATCAGCGCGAGGGAATGATGATAGAATTGGAATTTTTGACTCAATCAGACCCTTCTATGCAGAATAGAACATCGTAGATTATGCTCTTTGCCACAGCTGGCTTATAGTATCAAAGAAGTTTCGGACATACTTAGCAATTAGCAAATTAGACAACTTCTAAAAAATGCAATTACTGATTTATTTGACTTTTCCTGTTTATCTGCAAACACAATTTTTTGCAGAGCATTGCTATGTTGTGAATGTATTTGGCTGTAAAAGGTTGGGTTCGGGTGCTGGGTAATAACCACCAGTTATTAAATTAGTTCATATAGAGATGATGCTCAATCAGTTTTATAATGGAAATCAAATAGGACAAGGAACAACAAGATTTGATTTTAAACTTTTCTATTCAAGCTCGATTCAGATCACATCGCATCTCAATTCAGTGCATCGAGAGAGAGAGAGAGAGAGAGAGAGAGACTTAAATCACAGCCATTTCAATTCCTGTCCCAAGAACATTTACATTTTAATACCTTAATACTTATTACCAACAATAATAAATGAGAAAATAAATAATTGCTTTCAAACTATTAGATTCAATGTGATCGATCTTATGCAGGAACGTCAAAAAAGACACAACAAAACAAAAATAGTCAACCACTCAAGAGAAAAACAGGCATGAGAAAAATTATCATATGGATTCCAAAGTTAAAAAAATATATATAATTTTTTATTAGTCGGTTCAATGCGTTATGTTTAAGGTTAAACTCTGCAGGAAGGTGGGGCTCCAGGAGAAGACTGGACAGCCCTGCCTTAGGTTCTTCAGTCATGTCCTGAAGCGCGGACTTGAGGAACATCGAGAACATGTTTTTACACTGACAGTGTCTCACATCTCACATCTCACATGTGCAGAATCAGGAGCAGAGAGTGATGGAAAATACAGCATTGTCCAAAAGTGATGTCCGGCCTTGGAGAATATTCTCTTTCTTCAAACATGATTAAAGATATTGCGTAGCTGTGCTTGGAGTCAGTTGTTTTGTTTTTGATAACGCAGCAGTTGACATCATTTTTGGCCAGGCTTTCATACAAAGAAATAATGAACACGTGCAAAAACAAGAGAGACAACAAAAATATTAAAGGGTTTGTTTTAGACTTGATTATGTTAGTAATAAATTGATGTAATAAATTGATGTTTGTTTGTTTCTTAGTTTTTCTTTTCTTTTTGCTTTTCTGGTTGTCTGTCTTTATATATATATATATATATATATATATATATATATATATATATATATATATATATATATATATATATATATATATATAATATATATATATATATATATATATAATATAAAATCCCCATTTTTTGATAATTTTAGCAAACTTTTAAAATAATAAAAAATATCACTTTTGGACTACTGTACATGGGTAAATAAAAATGAAAAGTAAACTGAGAGGAAAAATTTATATGATTCCCATTATGGCAGCAGATATTTGGTCAACTAATCCTAAAATGAAATTAAACAAAAAATTTTGAATGGCAAAGAATCTCTAACTAAAAACATCCTAAATTATTTTTAATAATGCTGAAATAAAATAAAATATAAATATTAGATAAAAAACATGAACTCAAACTCATTATCTTGTCAAAATATTTTAAGTAAAGTAAAAAACCTAAACTGAAATAAAAATAAATGAAAGCTAAATAAAGATTTAAACAATATACACAATTACTAAAACTTGAACTAAAAATAAAATCTAAAAATAAAGGCTAATTCAAAATATGAATAAATACTATAATATTGCCTACAAAATGCCTATATTTGAAGTGAATTCCTTAAATCTATAAAAGATTGATCACATCTATTTATGAATGATGCTGAAGCGGATGACTAAACTGTAGGCTTGATGCTGTGTGTGTCTAGTCATGTTCATGTAAGATCTTCATTGTTGTGTTGCATGAAGTAAGGGAGAACGGACCTTTCAGAACAGGCCTACAGTTTGTCTCAAACATCTCTGACATTGTTGTGTCAGCTGAGTCAGCACATGACAGATGTGTCTGTTGTATCCCACACAGCTCTTTCATTTTCTCACGAAGATGGCTCACTTCCCACTGCTTTCTCTCTCTCTGCGTGTCCCTCCCAGCGCCTGTCTGCGTCTTTCAGAATATTGCGTTCTCGCTGACTCCTGGGTATAAGAATGTCTCACTTTTTTCTTTTTCTTTCTCCTTTCCGTTGTTCTCTCTTTCCCCCATCTCGTCTCTCAGCGGATCCTCTGGTGGGAAGCATAGCTACTCAGTACCTGACCAACAGAGCAGAGCATGACAGGATAGCTCGACAGTGGACCAAGAGATACGCCACATAGACGGCGGGCCGCTGACACCTAGACCCCGCTCACCCCTTACCCCACCCCCTTCTTCCCAGCTTCCCTTTGTCCACCCCTCCTTCCCACACTCTTCTCCACCGCCGCCCCAGTTTCCATCACCCGCAGGAGTGTAAAGATCCAGGAGAGAGGCAACTTTACAACGTGCAACAAATCTTTATAGCCTTTACAATACGGACTTCTGTGTAAATGTCATACTGATTCTACCCCGTGTTTTTACCCGATACGGACTGGGAGCGCAGACAGGACCCGCCAAGGTGTAAAGGCTGCCGGAGTAGAATTTTGTAGCTGTAGATTTAGTTCTGTTTAAAAGCCTACTTGCAAGTCTTGCTTCTTTGGGATATAAAAAATGTATTTTGTGATGTAATAAGGAAAATGTTCCTAAAGTCAACCAAATATTATGGTGCATTTTAGCCTAATTCATTATCTGTATGAAGTCAAAAGAAAAAAAAGAAAAAAAAAAGAAAAACAAGCTGTAGATTATTAGAAATGATGTCATTTATATGAGACCCACACTCATTTCCAGTTCTGTGGTACATGCTGTTGTGAATCTGTTATACCTTTGTCAGTTTGTAATGAAGCGATCTCATTGAACGTTTTGTAGCTCAGCTGAAATGAGCAACCACTGTAACATCCCCTCAAACACAATAAAAAAAAACTGTCCCCCGGGTCAGGTGTGTGTGTGTGTTTGTGTTCTGTTTTCTCAGAAGACTTCTACTGCACTCCTTACACCAAGATTGTTAAGATCCGATCAGCTCCAAAGTGCTGGACTGTGCGAAATGTATTACCATTCAAAAAGTTTGAAATTAATATTTCAATTCAGCAAAGGATGCCTTAAAATGTTCAAGTGACTGTAGACATTGATAATGTTATATAAAAAAAAAAATCTTCTCCAAAACTGCATCACAGTTTCCACAACAACTTTTTTAGTATCAATAATAATAATAATGTTTCTTAATCACCAAATCAGCATATTGGAATAATTTCTGAATTTGACACTGAAAATGCATTTGATTTATGCTTGGCTACTTGAAAACTGGACATTATTACTTTATTACTTTTCTTTTAAATTCTTTATTGTATTTTTTAAAGGTCCTTATTTAACTTTTACCCCTTTTCCCAACATTTATGAATGCATTTAAAGCTGCACTATGTAATTTTTTCCATCCACTAATCGGGATAGGACTCCGGCAGAAGTCATGTTCATGGATGCGATTATTAACTTTACTTATGTAGCAGAGCAGGACATTGTTTCGGGGCCGCTGGAGCGATTGTTATGCAAAAACACGGCTTGTGAAAGTCTGGACTTTTATTATGAAGAGACACAGCCGCTGGGGCTGTTTCTGCTTTTCCGGTCATGAGTATGAGGTAACGCAGCTCTGTTTATCATAATCGATTCATTTAAGTGTGTTTAAAATGATGTTATGACGTTACTCTGTGTGTTTGCTCAATGGCTGCTGTGACACTTGTTGCTAAGAGTAAAGCGCTTCTGTCAAATAAACAGAAATTGAAGGTAACGCAAATATGACGCAATTGACAGGCGACTCCCTCAGACGGTATGCTCAGACATCCCGGCTTCTCGGTTAAAATAGCAATTTTCTCACAATTTACAAATAGTTGGAAACATTTGGGATATTGTAAGAACTATATAATAATATAAATAGATAGACAGACAGACAGACACTGCCCTAGTGTTTTCTTTTTAAATATATTTTACTGGAAAAAACTACATAGTGCACCTTTAATGGCTTTATTTGAACCCCTTTTAAAAGCACAGCTACCTGCACATTTGCCAAATTTTTCAAAGGTTACATAAAATAATAGATCAAATGAGTTATCAGGCATTCTCAGATGTTAAATACGAGGCATTTTCTTTTGTATTCAGTGACATTTTAGTTAATGCCGTGTACCTGCTGTAACTGTGTTTTTCCAACCTTCTCCCGTGAAAGTGCACTGGAACGGCAGTCAAACCCGTGACTTCCCACCCGTGAACTTATACTAGATGTACTCCGAGTTACGAGCTCTGACGTCACACAGCCCGTGAAACAACCATGGCAGCCCCGACGGATGCAGTGTTTATTGAAGTTTTACAAATAAAAGGTGTAACCGTTTCTCTTGCCTTATTTATCGTTTTTTTCCTCCTCATTTTCCCTCAAATAAGCAAGGAGTAAGCATCCTTGGTAATAGAAATGATTGTAAAAACATAAGCACTGTACGGTCGGCCATGCCTTGTTTACACAGCTACCGCAATTCCTCACGCTCGGGCAGTTTGGCGTGACTTTGCCTGGAACGCTACGAAGACGCGAGTCGTGGTTTAAACTTACAGGCTCAAAAACCTGCCTGGAACGCCGCATGTTATTCAGGTTTTTTTGCTGGCAACTAATGACATGTCTGTATCTTATGAGGATTTTTTTTATTCCACATCTTTAAAATCTCTAATCAGCACAAAGAAAATTCACTGTAGCCTACAAACATTTTTATATCATTTTAAATAATATATCACACACACACACACACACACAAAATAATTGCTAACTTTAAATGAGCTGATTGTTCTGCGGGAACATTTACATTTACTGTTCTTTATCATTTTTTATAATTTGTTTATATTTGTCTATGGCCCTGGAAGTATACCTGATCACTTCTGGTTTTAAGAAATATTTACTGTAATAATGAAATACATGCATATATCGTTCTTTTTAAATGACCAACAATGAAGAACCAGCCAAACCCTGAGCTCTTTATAGTTTACACTCATGTATAACTGACACAAGCAGCTTTTCGAGAATACTTCCTGTTTATTTAGGGTTATAGTAGTCCACAGCTGACTTGTGGATCTGCTCTCTCCACAAAGCACGTGGGTATAACATTCATTAGCACCGTTATGTCATTTTTGGCATCCACGAAGGGGTCATTTGGTCTCTTGTGGACCTCTCACATTCATATTGGCTCTGCCTTCTGGATGTTTCTGTAGTCAGAGCGAGATGAGATTTTTTTTTAAGGTCGCTCCCAAAAGAACATGGTCTCGACTCGCTTTCTCTTTGGCTGTGAGTGAACTGAGATTCATTCTGACCTGTGGTGATAGTGTCAGATTTACACCCAGGAGGGCAGGGGAATGCGAACCGCTCTCTGACCCAACTTGAATGTTTGCAGCCCCCTGGTGGCACCTTTCCTAATCACACTTATCTTAGAGGGTGATGGAGATCGACCCAGTGTCCTGAAGGGATTGATTATTTTATTGGCTGTCAATTGAGAGTTGCTCATCCGTTTTATGATATGTTGTGATGTTTTTATAATTTTGTGAGTCCCAATGGAGCCCTTAAAGCTGTGTTTGGAGTACGAGCTTGCGTACCTGAATCCTAAACAGTATAGGATATGCAATATATGCAACAATAAATGCACATAACCTTCTGTTGCGTGTGGGTGCAGTCCA